>NC_085860.1:17657040-17674540 GCF_034702125.1 Engraulis encrasicolus
GCTTGTCGGAGTTCCCCTGGGTTCCCGCTTGCTGGACCCGGAGTCATAAACTTGCTGAGTGCTGTGAGTTGTAGAGAGGGCCATAATTATAATTGATAGTCGCAGGGCGAGCGAGCGCGGCGCAGTGCTGTGCTGTAGTCCAGCTGTATCCATTACAGTCCTCTCTTATCGGCCGGGTCAGGGGGCCACGCAGCAGAGCGCAACCGGCCAAAATAAACTCTTGTAATCCACTACTAGTTTCCTACTCTGTTTTTACCAGTTTGGAATTCCTCATTCAGATAAAAAAGGGTGGAAAGGAGGATGAGGAAGAGGAGATGCAGGGGAGATGGAGGGAGGCAGAGAGGGAGGAGGAGGAGTAGGAGGAGGAAGAAAGTCCCCATCCGGTAAAAACTTCACAGAGCTGTTTACTCGTGCGTACAGGCCTGAGATGACTCACAAAAAATGAGCTTTCACATTCCACGCATGCCTCCAGTATGTTGTGCTTTCCCCGCGCACTTTGGGGAGAACACACTGATTCAAAATAACAGAGTTCACATTGATACCATGATAAGGAGATGGGACGGGTGGGGGGTGAGAGGAAGAGGGTGTGTGTGTATGGGGTGGGTTTGGAAGTGCTCACATCATGAGCTGTTATAGCAGTCGGTTTTCCAGCCCCCTTTATAGATATATCTCATAGATATGTACGTATATATATATATGAATATATATCTCTTTTTTCGTTTTCCTCTTTTTCTTTTGCTGCTTCTTCTGAATGTCATAAACAACCCAGATAGTATGGCGATGAAGGCCCCAGGCTGGGAAGGGAAGGGAAGGGAAGGGAAGGGAAGGGAAGGGAAGGGAAGGGAAGGGAAGGGAAGGGAAGGGAAGGGAAGGGAAGGCGGTTGCTGTTGGTTGGAATCAAATCGCCTGCCGGCTGCATCAGTGAGGCAGGGGCTGTAGAGAGCTGGAGAGAGAGAGGGCCGCTCCGTCCCGTCCCGTCTCAGCCAGCGGTCTCTCTCACTCTCTCTCTGTCTCGTTCTAATCGCTACGCCTGGTACCAGCGGCACTGTATTTACAGAGGGCCCGACCGAGGCGAGCGCTGCATGCCGTTTTTAGCCCCGGCACAGCCTGGATGGAATAAAAACATGTCCACTTATCAAAACCTCGTAGCTCAACACAGGTTACTGCTCCGACCAGGGGCTGGACTGGGGCAGAAATAGGGCCCAGGCACTTTTGGCTTAAAGGGGCCCCTCATAATTAGCGGCACAGAACTGAATCACTGGTGGGCCCTGCACCCTTGTGGGCCCCTATTTTCAGAAATGTAAAAAAAATAAATATATATATCTTTTTGTCCCATTTCTGAAAATAAGGGCCCGCGAGGGTACGGGGCCCCCCGGAAAATGCCTGCTATGCCAGATGGACAGTCCATCCCTGGCTACGATGGCTCCATGGCTACACAGGCGGCAGCTGTCCAAAAAAAAGAAAAAGAAGAAAAAGAAAAGCTAAGCTAAGACAAACAAAACTATCGCCAAAATACCCCATCGCCCCAAACTGTCAGCCATCTGCACACACACACAACATTTTTTTGCTGGTTACTAAATATCTTGAATTGAGCAACTCGCGGTACAGTATCTTGTAGTAAACAGGAGCATCTTGGCCAAATTACCCGGCACCTTTCAGGCCAAATCCCCCTGAACTGAGCGTGGGGATAAATCAGACCTCTAATGTTTCTTCTCGCGTACACTTCGGTGGAGAGCGGAGAGGATTATCTGCACCTGCACACTGTAACGTGGGTCAGAGTCAGCCCACCAAGTGCTCACTCTCTCTCTCTCTCCTCTCCTCTCCTCTGCTCTGCTCTGCTCTGCTCTGCTCTCCTCTCCTCTCCCCTCCCCTCCTCTCCTCTCCTCTCCTCTCCTCTCCTCTGCTCTGCTCTGCTCTCCTCTCCTCTCCTCTCCTCTCCTCACATCTCCTCTCCTCTGCTCTCCTCTCCTCTCCTCTCCTCTCCTCTGCTCTGCTCTGCTCTCCTCTCCTCTCCTCTCCTCTCCTCTCCTCTCCTTCTCCTGGTGGGTCAGAGTGAGCCCACCAAGTGCTCTCTCTCCCCCTCTCTCTCCAACCTCAGCTCTGGTAGCGGTGTGAAGGGGTGGGGGTGAGGTTGAAGGTTGTAGAATGGAGAAGTTTGATTGGGTGAGAGAGAGTTGGTGGTAGTGGTGGTGGTGGTGGTGTGTGTGTGTGTGTGTGTGTGTGTGTGTGTGTGTGTGTGTGTGTGTGTGTGTGTGTGTGTGTGTGTGTGTGTGTGTGTGTGTGTGTGTGTGTGTGTGTGTGTGTGTGTGTGTATGGGGGGGTGTCTATCATTAGTGGGTCAGCGTAACTCTCTTCCTGTATTCTCCTCTCCTCCCTTCTCCTCTGTTCTGCTCTGCTCTCCTCTCCACTCATCTGTTCTTCTCTCCTCTTGTCTGTTCTCCTTTTTTTTCTCTCCTCTCCTCTCCTCTCCCCTTCTCTCCTCTCCTCTCCATTCTCCTCCTTTGTTCTCATCTCCTCTCTCCTCTCCTTTCCTCTCCTCTCCTCTCCTCTCCACCTCTCTCTTCTCCTACTCCCCTCTCCTCTCCTCTCCTCTGTTCTCCTCTCTTCTCCATTCCCTGCTCTGTTCTCATCTCCTCTCCCCTCTCCTCTCTCCTCTCTTGTCCTCTCCTCTCCTCTTCCACTCTCCTCTCCTCTTCCTCTCCTCCGCTCTGCGTTGTACCAGGCACCACAGCTGCCCAGCTCCCTGTCCGTTGGCGTTGTGATGAAACACCGGGGTGTCAGGGCCGAGGCATATAAATCTCAGCTATGTGTTTGGGCAAGCACCTGGCAGCTTAAAGAATGGATGGCCCTGGAGTCTGGCATTTTTTTCCATCACTTCTTTTCTTCCGTCCTTCTTTCTCTCTCTTTTTTTAATAACGTACGGGCACTTGCGTTGGAGGGACGGGCCCTCCCTGTCTCATTAACCAGTGACTACTTCAGACTACAGCAGTGGAGATGGGCAGCTTCTCTATGTGTGACACATTCATTAAGCGTTACCCAGGGAGCATCAGTCAAAATGGGGTGAAAGGGGGATATTTTTCAATCACTGCTTCAAACTGCTGCTGTGGACTTTCATACATTTATTTTCTTTTCCTTTTGTTATGGAAACATTTTCCTTCTTACAGTAATAGATCTGCCCCCTGCTGCCAGAGTGAAAATTACAACTTTTTTTTTTTTAATTTATCTTACTTAAAGCAATTTTTCTTATTTGTTTGAATCCCCAGCAGTGATAATTTATACCAAATGGCATCTCAGCTGGAATGTATGGCATGGAACCCCGTTAACACGCTGGCTTCTACCATTAAGAGGTATGTCAACGTGACCCACTCCTGTCATCTGCTCGAATTCCTCTCTGATCAGGATTAGTAGAGCGGCCATTTATCTTTTAGCCGATGGCCACAGAATAGCAGCCTGGCGAGACTTGACTTGACTTGACTCCCCCCTTACTTTCATTATTAAATTACACATTTGACCAGTCACTCACTCTCTCTCTCTTTGGGGTGAGTAATCATACCACCACTAGTTCATTAAATACAGGCTAAAAAATAAAACTGTGTTGAAGCTCATAAATACAGGTAACACTTTAAAATAACTACCTATTCAAGGCTTTATAAACACTTTATTAACATTTAATGATAAGTAACATTTCACAAAACATTTACAAATGTTTGAATAAATAAATAAATAAATACCCAAACTACAACTGCACAGTGGAGTGGGAATCGACTTCTACTGTGTGAGTTTTATGTGGTTTCATGCCTTCTGGTCTTTGGAGGAGAAATTTCCAGGGCTGATGCAACTGCGCTGTGCCTGCTGTGTTAACATAGTATCTCTTTCCCATTTATAAACAATTGTAAACATTTTGTTGATAATTAGTTCATTATTTATTAAGTGTTTATAAAGCTGTGAATAGGTAGTTATTCTAAAGTGTTACCTAAATACATAATAATAAATCATAAACCAATGTAACTCGTATTGAAAAAACAACTTCATTATGAATCTGTTAGGTTATGTCAATTCCAATTAACACTGTGAAGAATAAAATACTGGAATGTGTTTAAAATACATTTAAGATGGAATACCACTGTAGGACTATACTGGGTCAGTTTTTGTATCGTGTCGATTCTGTGACTGGAATTTACTACCGCAGCTGGCCTTGACAGACTTTGACGCATGAACTTGGAAAGCGTGCGTGCTACTTTTATGATTCTTGCATAATGCATCCAGACGTCTAAATTTAAGCCTTAGGCCTGTTGTCTCGCCTCGGGCCTGTTGTCTCGACTCAACTACCCCCACTCATTCCCTCTATGGTTGCGCCAGGGGTCATACACACTCAGTGTCATGTGTGTGCGCATCTGTGTGTCTCTGCGTGTATGTCCGTTGTTTGTGCGTGTATGTGTGTTCTCGTGTGTGTGTCTCTGTGTCTGTGCGTGTGCATCTGCCTGTACGTGTCTATGTGTGTTTGCGTACTCGTGTGCTTGTACAGTATGTGTGTCTGCGCTCTCTTGCAGTATGTTTTTGCCTGCCAAGGGATATGTATCCTGTCGTATATTTTCCCAAAGCTGAGTGTCAGCCTTGACCAGTCTAGGGGAGGCTAGGGGAGGCGGAAAGAGCGGAGTCGGGAGTCGGGGGATCTCTCTTTTGGCTGGGAGCTGGTGGAAGTGGCCTGGCTCTCCTCGTACAATACAATGGAGACGAGCCCCCTCCTTAGAACCTAACAGGCCCGGCCCAGCATCCCGTCTGGTGGGCCGCGCCGCGTCTGGCTCGCCTGAAACTTGTGGGGAGGCGTCGACCTCCTGATCCTCCCCATCACCTTCCCTTCCCTCCCGTCTCACATTCACAAAAAAAGAGAGGATATTAAAAAAAACACAAAACGGAAAGAGCGAGGAAGACAAGCCGGACTCGCCGGATGATTAATCCATTGCTAAATTGTGGGGGCGAGAACACACGATTGACAAGAAGGAGGCCATGTTGTGGAAAATCAGGCGGTCAGATGGGGGCTAATCTTTTTTTTTAATATATATTTTCTTGTTTTTTTTCTGCTTTCATTTGAGAGGACAGTCGAGACAGGGACAGAAAAAGAGCTGGAGATAGAGAGGCAGAAGGACCCGGGCCGGAATCGAACCCGGCTTGCCGTCGCAGCAGCTCAGTGCCCTACCGTTAGAGCCACGATAGGTCCAGACAGGGGCTGATATTTTGGAGCGAACTCGGCAGTGGAGATTGAGGACATAGTCTGGGCCAGAGCAAGCACATTCACTCCTCTGGCTCCTCACCAGCTAAGTGGCTGCATCCATGAGCTACATAGGATTTCCAATATTCTAACTCCTGTCCTCCCCAAGTGATGGTGGCCTTGTGATGTCACCATTAACGACAGGAGTTTAATTTAATATCTTGCAAAATTGCAATTCATTTTCTTATTTGCAATCGGGATGTCGAAGGCGGAAAAATCCCCCAAAAGTTGTTGTGGCTAGGTTGACAGCAGGGGAAACATAATTGTCTTCTCCACTGAGGCTGGGCGTCATGTGACGTGCGAGGTCACAAGCAGAGGTCGAGGACGGGAGTCAGGATATTGGAAAGAGAACCCATACAGTAGTAAGCCATAGCTAACCTAGCACAAGACCTGAAGCCTTGCGGTGGTTTTGAAGCTTCGAGGTCCCACACAGTAGCTACGAGCTAGCCCTCATCCCACATTCGAGCTGCGAGCCCAAAGCTTCTCTCCACCACTGCTGAGCCAATGAATGAGGGAACTGTAGGGAGATTTATCGCAGGATGCCGTCTGTGCTGTCCCCCAGTCTGGCTGTCGAACGAACGTCTTACAGCCGAGAGAGACAAAGAGGTCTCTATGCCTCACTGACACAGTTTTTTTTGTACTAAAGGGGATCTAAAATCTTCCTCTCCTGGCGCCGTGACTGCTAAGTCAATCTTTCTAATGTAGTAACGTACTGAAATAATAATAATAGGCTAATAATAATATTTATTATTTATTACAGTTGTCAAAATCACCTTCAGATTTTAGATAGTTATTTAGTTATATCGTATTGTTTATATATTTTTTTTAGATATGCCATACTCCTCAATGACAAATTAGTGCAGACTGAAACACAAACATATAAAAAAAATCGATATATTTTTTACAAAACCCACTCCACCTCTCCCACCTTGAAATGATGACATTGGAAATATTTTGCCGGTGTCACGTCGACACGGGACTCGACTCCTCCGCTCCAAGGCTTACACTGTCGATTGAGCAGGGAGCGGTCTATCCGGCACTAGCCTGCTTCCCCCCTGCCTCCCTCGCTACGCATCCGCAACCTCGGCAGCATTGACGGTGGAGGAATGAACGCAGAGACAAACAATAATGATAATAATAATAATTATTAGAATAATAATTATTAGAATAATTATTATTTTTTATAGCGCCATTCATCGAACCCAAGGTCACTTGACAAAAAGGAGATGGGGCTAAGGAATTGGAAACGGACAGGGAAGACAATCGCTCGGTGGGGGTGGGGGTTGCAGGGTGCCAAACGGGTCAGTTTTCCTGTACCCAAGGAGAGGGAGCCCAGATTTGGGTCCTCAATACATTGAATGTACGTATTGGTTGGTGGGGCCTTTTGGATGACTTTGTCCTGGGCCCGGTCAAACAGCTCTGCAGACACCGTATATAGTATGTTAATATGGCTATAGAGGAACGCATTGACATACATGTACGTGTACGTATATAGCATGTCTATGGAGGAATGTTGCTCTTAGGGGTGTTTGGGAGGTGAGGGGTTGTCGGTGGAAACGTGTGCTAATCCAGGGTCACTGTTAGAGCGACTACGAGGTTAGCAGCCAGGCATCACGGATAAATCTGACGGTGGTGGCATGGAGCTCCCCATTCGTCTTATTCTGTTAGCCCTGGGGGCCCTACCTGGGATTTCGGAGAGGGGAATATATAGCAGCACAGAGCAGAGAGCAATTTGCCCTGCTGTCTTTACGGGCTGAATTACAGGGTCCTCCTCCCCCACCTCCGCTTAAGCCTCATTGAAGGATTTAGCTTGTACTGCATGCATCATCCAAAATCACAACTTACTTGACTATTCTGTTAAAGACGTAGGAACACAACAGCGGACTGTTTTTTGTTAAATGCTAACTATGAATAAACATGTTTTTTTTTTTTTTTTTTTTTTAAAGATGATTTTGGGTCTTTTAGACTGGACAGTTGGAGAGAGACAAGGAATGTTTTTGGGAGAGAGAGACGGGGAAGGAATCGAACCAGGGTCCGCCGCATAGTAGACGAGTGCCCTACCGTTAAGCCACGGTAGGGCCAAATAAACATGGTTAATAAATAACAAATAATACTTTGCTTACCATCGCATTGTTTTCAAAATGAGAAGTGCATGAGCTTTGTGATGTGCACTGGCGCATTTTACTCTCTACTTCCTTTACTTCCAACTGCATGTCCCACTGAACTTGTGACTTGTGTCTGTATTTTGTAGGACAATATAGAGTAGAATGCCCTAAAGTGGGACGGTGCTTAATGTGGGACACCTTAAGGGTTAAGGGGTGTAGCTTTGCCCCAAGTTGGTACATGTTTACAAAACTATAACCAAATAAAAGCCCTATCATCCTGTTATCATAATATCATGATATAGTAGGCTAAATGTATAGTAATACTCCAGGGAGGGGTTACAATTAAGAAGAAGGACCCTGGGTGAAGTCCATCAAATGGCAAATTACATAGCATTTGGCAAAATTTGTCTTTAGGGTATGAATCAATTCCAATCAAAACAACATTGTCAATTTTTTGATAAATATGTTGGGTATGTATATGTTCATCAGAAAATAATATGTGGTGTATAAAAAAATAATGTCATATTTTATTTTTAAGCCATATTATTAGTGTCCCACTTTAGGATAGGTACGTCCTAAAGTGGGACACAAGATTTTACTAATTTGGGACAGTTGTAAAAGTAGTAATTTAATAAGTCAAACAATTACTATGAAGTCAAACACCATGTCCACATAAGAAAATGGATATTTAAATCTATATCAAAGGTGTATTCTGTCTTTCTGGCCTAATCTACTGGAGCATAGCTATCAACACAACATTTGGGTCCAAAAAACGGGAGTTCTTTCCTAAAATAGAGCTGCCATGTTGAAGTGACCAATTGTGTGCAATGGGTTTAAACAGTCCCAGTCATATTTACCAATAAAAGAAAGTAAAAAATAATTCGTAAAACATGCTCTAAATGTGTAGCTGATATGTCTTAAAGAGTGGCATATCACATTTTGAATTAATATTTTACACAAACATGTTTTAGAGTCCTTTTAATATACACTGTCCCACATTAGGAAACCGATTGTCCCACTTTAGGGATAACCATGGTTTTTGACCAACTTACCTTAAGAAACACTTAACATGTTTTTAAAGGTTTTATTTGATTAGAGCATAACTAGAGGATGAAACGGGTGTAATTTGTTTGTATTGAAATGTTGTCATTAAATTTAAATAAACCACCAAAGTTGAAGTGACAAAAATTGTCCCACATTAGGGCATTCTACCCTAACATTTCCAAAATTCCCTCACCGAATGTGCCTGTGATATTTCTACCACACTAGCCTGTGGTATTTCTGTATGGTGGGAAGGGTGGTTAGAGGGAGGGGATCCATGCAGTGATGTACAGTACGTGCTGTATGTATTTATGTTTTCAGTAATGGTCCATTTATGTTTCTATGTAGTCAGACAAAAGACAAATCTCATGCTTGTATGCTCTATTCTATTCTATTCTATTCTATTCTATTCTATTCTATTCTATTCTATTCTATTCTATTCTATTATATTTCATTCTATTCTGTTCTATTCTATTCTATTCTATTCTATTCTATTCTATTCTATTCTATTCTATTCTATTCTATTCTATTCTGTTGCCTCCCTCCACAGCCATGCCGCGGGTTACGAGAGTGATCCCAACACGCCCATGGTCTACAGCTGCAGCACGCAGTACCGCATCCACACACACGGCGTCTTCAGAGGCATACAGGTCAGATATCGCTCGGTGTGGGTGGGGAGGGAGGCTGGGTGGAGAAGTGTCTGTGTGTGTGTGTGTGTGTGTGTGTGTGTGTGTGTGTGTGTGTGTGTGTGTGTGTGTGTGTGTGTGTGTGTGTGTGTGTGTGTGTGTGTGTGTGTGTGTGTGTGTGTTTGTGTGTGCGTGTATGTGTGTTTATGTGTGTGTGTGTGTGTGTGTGTGTGTGTGTGTGTGTGTGTGGTGGCGGGGGTGGGTGGGGGGGGGGTAGTTGGGAGTCTTGGAAGAGGTGGAGGGAGAAGGAGAGAGGGAGGAGAGGTCCAGTGGGGGTGGTGGGATTGTGTGTGTGTGTGGTGGGGGGTTGGAAGGAGTGCTGTGGGAAGAGGTGGTGTTGGAGATGGTGGAAGGGGGTAGAGGAAAAGTGGTGTCTCCGTGTGTAGGCCTGGTGGAGGGCGGATGGGGAGTGTGTAGGGGGAGGGGAGGGTGGAAGGGGTAGGAGTGGTGGAGGAGGTGGTTTTGGTTTCGGGGCTGGGGCTGGGAGTGGAGGAGGTGGTTTCGGGGCTGAGGTAGGGGATGGGAGGGGTTGCTGCATGCCCCCAGAGAGAGTTCATGCTGGGGCCGGCCGGCGCTCGGCTGCCTGCCTGCACACTCCAGCACTGCTACTGCAAGCACAGCACAGGGCCAAGGTCAGGACACATGTGCCAACACCAGGCAGACAGAGACCAAACCAGTCAGGCACCGCGCCGCGGCCACGGTCCCTCCCCGACCGGCCCTGCTGAGTAGAAATATGGTGTCTGGTCGCTCAACACCGCACGGCTACAGCACACTCCGCCAACACGCAGGGTGACGACGTGCACGGCAGATACGGCGAGGAAAAGAAATAAAGAGGGTGACAAAGGAAAAGGATGAAAAGATAACAAATGATAGAAGAAAAAGAGAAAAGAGAAAGAAAGAAAGAAAGAAAGAAAGAAAGAAAGAAAGAAAGAAAGAAAGAAAGAAAGAAAGAACGAACGAACAAATAAAAAGGAGGGAGGGGGGAAAGGCTGATGAAACGAAATTGTTATGTGAAAGGACACAGGGCTTTGCCAGAGCGCCTGAAGTATTTAAAAGGCATTTTGGGGATGAAAAGGGAAGAGGAATCACTTTCAAGAAACTCCATTAGCAATAAAGATACAGTTTCCATGCGCTGGCCGGCCACTAATAAATCATTAGGCTCTAATTAATGTCTACCGTGGGCCTGAAAGCACTGCTAGCGGACGGAGATAGTCCAGAGACGCCACGCAGGCCAGGCCCGTTCAGGAGAGGATGTTTTCACTCAGCGAGCGGCTACAGGTTATACTCTGCCTGCATTGCATTGTTCCAGAAAGAATGTACAAAAATAATGCACGTTCGTTTTTTTATTCTTCGATGAAAAATACACCACGGGGTCAATATGAGAAGCCATTAAAAGAAGGCGCTGTCTCCTTGTGACCAAATGACATAGCTCTGCTGTGATAACCAGCGATAATGTGTGTGTGTGTGTGTGTGTGTGTGTGTGTGTGTGTGTGTGTGTGTGTGTGTGTGTGTGTGTGTGTGTGTGTGTGTGTGTGTGTGTGTGTGTGTGTGTGTGTGTTTTAGACTTGACTTTGGGTCTTAACTGAGGAGGGGGGTTTAGCGGCTGTAGAATTTGGGGAGACGGTGAGACGGTGGACTCTATT
Organism: Engraulis encrasicolus; assembly: GCF_034702125.1. Taxonomy (NCBI): domain Eukaryota; kingdom Metazoa; phylum Chordata; class Actinopteri; order Clupeiformes; family Engraulidae; genus Engraulis; species Engraulis encrasicolus. Next base: position 17,667,785 of record NC_085860.1, read on the forward strand.
CACGGCAGTGTGGTGTGCCCACTACACATGGCTGCCTTATCGCCCCCGCGGGACAGATAAGACGGAGCGGGAAGGGGAGGAGGGGACGGAACAGCCGTAAAACACTTTAAGTAATTTACTTATCAATAGCACTTAACATACATTAATTACCGTGGCGGTGTCCAGAAAAACGCCATTATGCTAAGCATAGGGGCCCTAATGAGAAGCAGATGGGGCTGAGGGTTCCAGGAGGGGCAGTAGGGGTAGGGTGGAGTGGGGTAGGAGAGGGTGGGGACGGGATAGGATGGGATAGGGGTGGGACGGTATGCAGGACTGGACTGGGGGGGAAATAGGCCCCGGGCACTTTCGGATGAAAGGGGCCCCTCATAATTAGCAGAACTGACTCACCGATGGGCCCTGCACCCTCATGGGCCCCTATTTTCAGATATGTTTAAAAAATTAAAAAAATAATAAAAATAAAAAAAAAAATTCTGAAAATAGGGGCCCATGAGGCTCCAGGGCCCACCGGGAAATGCCCGCTATGCCAGATGGCCAGTCCAGCCCTGACGGGATGGGATAGGAGAGGGTGGGGGAGGGACAGGGGGGTTGGATGGAGGCGGAGGGTTTTGCTGGAGGTTGTTGGGTGGGTGGATTGGAGTGGATCCCCCAGCTCCTCCTCTAATAAGGTCTGTGCAGAGCCTGTGACTAACAGCCGACATTTCCACAGTAAATCAGGCGGCCTGGCTTAATCTGTGTGGTGATCACAGGCTAATTCAGCTCTAATTAGTCCCCTCCCCTCCTAGACTGGTCCACCCTCCACCCTCCACATGATCATGTATTAAATGCACACTCACTTACTGACTTACTATGGAGAGAATTGGGGGTTGTTCATTTGTCCTTTATGGAGACTGAGAGACCCCTGGTCTGTGCTCAGGAAGTTCAAGGAAGCGACTTTACTTAATGTCTGTATGAGCAATGTCTACGTCCATACTGTCTTATGTCCATGTATGAGTACTGTCTATGTCTATAATGTCTATGTCCTTACCTAGATTAGTCTATGTCTGCATGGGAGAGCAAGAAACGCAATTTCAAATTCTTTGTATGACCAGTGCATGTAAAGAAATTGACAATAAAACTTGACTTGACTTGACTTACTTTATGTGCAATCTGTTCTCCGTGGCCCCGGCCAGTGAGGACAAGGCCTTGGCTTGGAGTCTACCACATGAGGTGCATGCTGGATGATTTGAGACTACAACTGGTTTTACACCAGTGGCTATGCTCAGCATGTTCAGGAGGTTTCTGTGTCAGTTAACCAATACAGGGCATAAAGATAGCCTAGCACTTAAAATGCAATATTTAGAAAAATGCAATGTTATACATGAAATGCACAGATTTAGAGAATAGTCTGTTGCAGTATATTCAAAGATTCTTTAATTCTAACAGTTAGCCTACTGTATGTGAACTCATCTGTAAAACCATCTAATGTCCTGAAAAAAGCTGGGCTTACACTGTGCGACTTTTGCCCCGATTTTGCCCCGATTTGGCACTCGCACAACTTTTTGGGAGTCGGGCCGATTTCTTGCTCAATCGCAGGTCAATCGTGAGTCTCGCATCGTGCAGTGTACATGGGGTAACGACAAGCGATTTCGCCTGACAATCGTGCAATCGCAGGGTCGCAAGAAAATCAAAACTGTTTGAAATCTTGGTCGTGGCTCGTGCGTAAATCGCACAGTGAAAGCAGTGCTACGGCCCGATTTGACACTTCACATGCACAAATTAATAGGGCCGTGCGATTCGCAGCTGAGCGCGACCTCATCTCCACCTCAGGTACGCATGTTCCCTCCTCTGCAGACCGGGTAAAACATGCCTGTCGCGTCGCACAGTGGAAGCATTTAGCTCGCATCCGACTGTCGGCTCGTATAGAGGATGTGAGTCGTGACATGTGAACTTATAAATAGTGAAATTCCATCGTGCAGTGTGAGCAGGAGCTTGATACCCACGAGTGAAAATATCGCACAGTGTATGCCCGGCTTTAAATAGCAGTGTTTGTCAGGAGTCTTTGAGGAGCCCTTAGGGACGTTGAGTTGAGAAGGGCAGCTGAGAATGATGGAGTGGGGGTTCAGTTGCGGTTCGGGAGGCATTGGTATGGAATAGCGGCCGACGAGGTGTCCCGATATCGAGGGAAATAATGGACGAGGCGGAGCGTTCTAACAGCCCGACGGCGAAACCAAAGGGCTGTTCGTTTCACCAAGTCAATTTTCCCTTGATATCGGGACACTTCGAAGGCCGCTATTCCACTTATCACCCGGTTACCAGCATTTAAGTATTAATTTGTTAATATGTTGATCTAAGGCTTCGTGAGAAAGTAGATTAACCACTGCGACTGGTACGTTGCTATGGGCATCACTTCCTAATCTAGTGAGACGCGCCTCTATCGGAGGCATGTAAGGACGCGCGCAGAACTTGACAACCAAATGCGATGGAATTGACGACTGGGTTTTTGACTTGACAACCAGATGCAATAGAATTACTAACGGGGTCTTGACTAGACAACCAGATGCGATAGAGCTGACAACGCGGTCTTGACTAGACAGCCAGATGCGATAGAACGGCACTTCGGCAGAAAGTTAGAAAAGAAGCAATTTAGACGCCCGCACGCCCGCATGACATCATAGGTGTCCTGCTACCGGGGAATAAAGGACACCTGCTCAGCCAATCAGAAGACGCTTCATCTGCTCACCGGGCGATTATCAATTTTTATTTGAAATTTATTTTTTTGTCTCCCGTACTTACTGTACAGGTGACAAAAGGGGACTTTTGGATTCAGACATTTGGGTGATAGGTGAATCAATCTGGTAAACAGTGCAGCGTATTGCTACACTGTAAGTATGGGAACTCTTGCAAGCATGGCCATAGATATTCATTGTAAACAAGCACAACACAGCTACCCATGACCCTGACCAATAGATACATTCTAACATCTCAGGGCACAGCTGTGTTGTGTGTGAAATCACCTCGTATGAATGTGCGTGTGGTGCGTGTGTGTATGTGTGCGTGCCTGTGTGTCTGTGTGTGTGTGTGTGTACATGTGTGCAAAATGTCACTTTGTGTGCAGAGTTTGTGTATGTGATGTGTCTGCTCTGGTGGAATGTAATTTCGCTCTCAACCACGGTGTGCATCCATTAGTGGTGTCAACAATAATCGATTCGGCGATGCAATGCAATGCGGGGCACGGGCGATCCAATTCAATGCGGCACGTTCCAGAATCGATGCGCCAATTTTTTCAGTTTCAATTACTTACGTTGATATTTCGGGAGCAAATGAATGTTAAATTCAATAAAAGAACTTCAAAGCATTGAAAACTGCAAGACTGATAAAGAAAACAGCCAATAAATTGTTGCTCAGTATCTGACTACTTATATTGCCTTATCATGACTGATGAAACATTTGCTTTGCTTTCAGTGGAAATGCATTGTTGAATTGAATCAGATCGAATCGAATCAAATCGCTACCTCCCGAATCGGAATCGAATCGAATCGTGAGGGCAGTGCCAATGCACACCACTGGGATCCGTGCTCCTGTCCTCTCCTGCCCTGTCATGTGTTGTGCTGTGGTTTTCAAACGGACCAGTCCTCACACTTAAAATCCTTTTTGTTGTCTTTTATTATTTCATGGCTGGATTACGTTTTGACTTCAACAGTCTCCATCAGAATCTGATGTGCACAATCCTCTCCTTCAACAACATGTGTTGTGCTGTGGCCTGCAGGACGTGCGCAGGGTGCCCGGCATCAACCCAGCCCTGGTGCGCTCCTCGGAGACCAATGAGAAGAGGCCCTTCATGTGTGCCTACCCCGGCTGTAACAAGCGCTACTTCAAGCTCTCCCACCTCCAGATGCACAGCCGCAAGCACACAGGTATGTATGGCCCAGGGAAAACAAAGAGTAATATTTCTCAAACTGTGGGCCCAGGCCCACTGGTGGGCCCTAAAGGTAGTGAAAGTGGGCCTTGAAATAATTTACTAAAAATCAAAATAATATTTGCGTGTGTTGCTGTTGTCTATTTATTTATTTGAGTGTTATTGTTTGTTGGATCAGAGGTGGGCCCCGAACATTAGTGAAAATTTCAAGTGGGCCCTGCGGGGAAAAGGGTTGGGAACCCCTGCAGTAAATGTTTACCAGACATAGAGCAGGATGATGATGATGATTATTATTATGGTCTGTATTGTCCCATAGGGATATTTGGGTAACACTTCCAAATAAGGGGCCATAATTAACTGCAAAGTAGCTATAACCTAATACTTTAGTAAGGGTTAATAATCATTACTTAACGCCACGTTAGACACATATTAATTGTTATTAATGCATATGTTAAACATTAGTAAGCAGTTACTTAACTATTATATAACTATTACCTTGTGTTACAAGTTAATAGCATATTATTATTTAACTAATAGATACTGTATGTAAGGGCACAGTTAATAGTGAAGTAGCTATTAGTTCATACTTAACTAAGGACCAATATTAACAGTTACTTAATACACAAGTAAGGCATAACTAATGGATAAATAAATATTGTGGTTTGGGACCCTCATAATAGAGTTGGCTGAGGATAACTAATGGTTAATTAGCAGATAGATATTGGTGTTTGGGACCCTTATATTAGAGTTAGCTGAGCATACCTTAAGCAATTCATCTACTGTGACATCTAGTTTTCACTCATTCAAATCACTGTAATGGTGGCAACAGGAGCCATTATATAGCAAGGATTGGACGTACACTTCTCAATGATGGTGGTGGGGTGATGAGATGTATTTTTTTCATATACCACTTATTATAATGGTATTTTAATGGTAAAGACCCTACAATAAATGCAGAACATTATGAAGAGTAGTTTTGAAGTGAAACTAAACCATTCCTTTGTGATAATTAAGTTAATGTTTGAGAATATTAGCTCCAAGAAGTGCAGTGCATGATGGGTACGCAATCTACAGACAACAATATTTATGTATTATTTATTCATTAGTTATGCCTTGCTTTTGTGTTAAGTAAGTGTTAATTTTGGTCCTTAGTTAAGTATGACCTAATAGCTACTTAACTATTAACTGTACCCTTACTTATCTATTAGTTAAATAATTATATGCTAGTTATATATTATATATCATGTTGCCCTAGGACCAAGGCTGCAAGAGCGCTCAATGTGCTTAACAGTTAGATTAACAAAAACAATATTTAAGAAAATAACACTAATAATTAAATGAAAATAAATAAATAAGTGAATAAATACATGTAAAGAACAAAAAATAATAACACCCACAAGATAATGCCCATCACGGATGCGGTGAGACAGAGCACCATAAAACAGACATACAGTATATAAGGGCCTTCTACAGGTCGTCGCCCCGTGTGCGTATAGTGAACCATTAGCGTTGCCTTTGCCAATATGGCTAACGCCCATCACGGGTCCTGCTCTGTGTGCCAGGTGAGAAGCCATACCAGTGTGACTTTACGGACTGTGGCAGGCGGTTCTCCCGGTCGGACCAGCTGAAGAGACACCAGAGGAGGCACACAGGTTTGATTGAGCGCTCGCTCTGTCCTTTTCCTCCATTCTCCATTCTCCATTTCACTGCTCTCTTGGTAACCTGCCCTTTTTTGCACTCTCAGTTTCCCACTGCCTGCTTCAAACTGCATGAGAACGTCTGTGTGCTTAACTACTCCCCTCTCTGCCCAGCAGAAGAAATAAAATAAAAAATAAAACGCACCTCAGCAAAAGGCTCTTTTGGGTGAACAGCTAATAGTTTCCACCCAGAAGTCATTCATATGATTATCTATTTCGGTACCTTTTGAAGGTCTGAATATAACATGTCAGGGACCACGTAGCCTACTCACCTATTTACAGCAATTGATGGCTTCATGATGGTGAACTGCAGAGAGCTGAAAACAGCCCTGTGTGCCAATCACGTCACATGACATTGGTTGTCATGACGCTGTGTTAGCATTAGCATTAGCATGCGGTAGCAGCAGGAAGTGGCTGGACTCTGTGGAGTCTCCTCCTGGAATGGCTTCCCCCCTCCTGGCATCCACCGTTTTCTGTTTCTCTCTCCATGTATGTATGTATATGTGTTTGTGTAGGAGTTAAACCGTTCGAGTGCGAGACGTGTCAGCGAAAGTTCTCGCGGTCTGACCATCTTAAGACCCACACCCGGACTCATACAGGTAAAACAAGTGCGTAAAACCTTTATTTTTCCTCATTTTACTCCTCCTCTTCCCCTGTCTCTGATAAATGACTAAAATACGACTTCATTTTTCATAAGAGTTAACATGACAAAATATTATTATGAGCAAATTGTAGTCCACCAGTAGTATAACTGTGTATTTTAGCTTTTCACCATTTCCCCCTCCAAATGTTCCCTACACACCACACGATAAACCTTTATAGTGAAACAGTCTCTGTCTCTACCCTCCCCTCCGTTCAGGTGAGAAGCCCTTCAACTGTAGGTGGCCGAATTGCCAGAAGAAGTTCGCCAGGTCGGATGAGCTGGTACGGCACCACAACATGCACCAGAGGAACTTGACCAAGCTGCAGTTGGCCATCTGAGGTCGTCGAACTCAGGCTTGGTCCCGATGCGATGCGATGCGATGCGATCCCATCTACGCACCCCCAACGGAGCAGAGTCGCAGCACACGGTCGCCTCCTCAAGCTCCTCAGGACCAAAACAAAAGCAAGCAAGAGAGTCATTATCTGATTGTCAATATCTATCCTCCACTTGCCTCCTCCATC
>NC_085860.1:17679540-17754540 GCF_034702125.1 Engraulis encrasicolus
GCATGAAAGCCCAAAAACATATCTTTCAGAAAAATAAATAAAATAAAGTAAAAAGAGGCCACCAGTGACCAGCAGAGCAGTCATTGATGAGAGTCTATGAGCAGAGGTGTCAAAAGTAAAAGTAAAAGTAAAAAAAAAAGAAGAACAGTTGAAGAGTTCAGATGCAAAACCCCCTAACTCCATTTCTGAAGACCTGCACTTCTATATTTTTAGAGAACCCCGTTGTTGGTTTGGTTTACATTCATGTACTTGATAATACATATAAATAGTTATATTACATAAATAAAATAAAAAATATGCAATTTTGATAGCTTTGTATTAAATAAAAATGAATTAAGATTATTTTCTGAAAAGGCACTTCACTTAGGGGGTTTTGCATCTGAACTCTTCAGTTTTCTTTCATCACAGGTAACTTATCTGAGTAACCAAAAGACCTGTGCACTTGTGTTATGATCAGCTGACTCTGCACTGGTTGAATCAATTTCATTTGATTTGCCTCGACGACCTGATGACGGTTGAGCTGTCAGAATGGAACACTGAATTTCGCCTCTCTTCGCCTTGCTCGTTTCGCCTGCTATGTGTCCCTTAGCATTGCTCTGTGGAATCATCTGTACAGTATTCATTGCACAGGCAGAAGGAATACTTGGCCTCTATTCACATCCTAAAGCCAGTCTCCAATCCCAGTGGCACAGGCAGTGCTTGAAGTGGAAAAAAAGAGGTGCAGGAACCCTGATCTTCCGAAAATACCATCCAAAAAGGAGTCCAGGAACCCTGATTTTCCGACAATCCCATCAGTACCAAATAGAGTGCAAAGACAGGAAAAAGGAGGGCGTATTTTGGGGGTTAGGGGGTCGTCCCTCAAGAAAATTTGCGTTTCTTAGATGCATTTTCATGCACTTTCATGCATTTTAATCAATTTGGCGTCTGGCTTAATGCTGTGCCTCATGCCGGACAAGGCAATGAAAAGATTAGTGCAGGAACTCTGATGATGAAAATTAAGAGGTGGGGGAACTGAGTTCCCCTGAGTTCCCCCCCACTTCAAGCACTGGGCACAGGTACAGTACACCCGTGGCCATTTTAGAAAGCCAACATTAGACTGTCAGAGAAGAACATTCTAAGAACTACTCTAGTCCATGCTGTCTGTCTACATCAGGGGTCAGGAACCTTTTTGGTGGAGAGAGCCACAAACGCCAAATTTTTAAAAAGAAATTTTCATTAGAGCCATACAATATAAAAAACACTGAATACAATCAAAAGCATGTACAATTAAGCAAAACAATTTTAGAGTGTACTGTCAAGTTATTGCTTTTATTGATAACGTTGCCAACTGTCAACTTCATTATGGTGAAGGTCTGGGAGAATTTTTTATTTTTTGAATGTAATTTCCTGCATTTTAACACTTTCAACCTCCCTTGATCCGTTTCAACTCAATATGGAACCCGTACTTTTATTTATAAATACAGGACGATTCCATATTTCAAGGGATGGTTGTCAACCCTAGAAAAGTAAGAGCCATATACAGTTGCCAAAAGAGCCACATGTGGCTCTAGAGCCATAGGTTCCTGACCCCTGGTCTACATCAATGTGTACAATACAATACATATATGTGTACAATACAATAGTCTGCGTTGTTGTATGTTGTCATGCAGTGTTTACAATCTGTGGGTGCCCCATCATCAAGATGGAACACAGCCTTAGCAGCACTGGCCTCAAATCTCTCTCTCTCTCTCTCTCTCTCTCTCTCTCTCTCTCTCTCTCTCTCTCTCTCTCTCTCTCTCTCTCTCTCTCTCTCTCTCTCTCTCTCAGATTACTCCCTGAGCTGCTCCGCTGGTCAAAGCGTCCAGCCGCGTCGCTGACACGTTTACGACCTAGTCACTAACCCCCCACTCCCCACTCACACACATACACACACACACACCGAGGCCATTTGGCATTTTCCGGTGGGCCCCACACCCTCATGGGCCCCTATTTTCAGAAATGTAAAAGAATAATACAATTTTTTTTTTACATTTCTAAAAATAGGGGCTCACGAGGGTGCGGGCCTCACCGGTGAGTCAGTTCTGTGCCGCTAATTATGAGGGGCCTCTTTAAGCCAAAAGTGCCCAGGCCCTATTTCTCCCCCAGTCCAGCCCTCCACACACCCAGGGCCAGTCTGCCTTGCCTGCTCATCCACGGCCCTCCAGCCTCCAGCGAGTCCATCTCAAACCCCTAACCGACCTCAACCCACCCGACCCCACCCCAGCCCAGCCCCACATCCCCACACCCCCCCTACCACCACCACCAACCCACCCAACAAAGAGCGATAAGATAGAGATAAACGATCTGGGTTTGGTGGAGAAACCTTAGACACAGGGCGAATGGGGAATGGGGAATGGGGAGGGGAGGATGGTGCAAATGAAGTGGGCCTGAAAACCGGAAAGGAGGAGCACGACCCACGTTAGGAAGAGGAGAAGGACTTGTTTATCAGAGGCCAGGTGAGGAGCACGTCGGCCATTAAAGGATTAAGGCCAGGGCCCCCTTCAATGGAGAGCCAGCGAAGAGGCCAGAGAGAGATAGATAGAGAGAGAGGGGGAGAGAGAGAGAGAGAGAGAGAGAGAGAGAGAGAGAGAGAGAGAGAGGGATAGAGAGAGAGCGGGGGGAGACAGAGATAGAGAAAGAGAGAGATAGGTGGAGATAGAGACAGAGAGAGAGGGGGGGTAGATACAGGGAGAGAGATATAGAGACAGAGAGAGAGAGAGATAGAGGTGTGTGTGTGTGTGTGTGTGTGTGTGTGTGTGTGTGTGTGTGTGTGTGTGTGTGTGTGTGTGTGTGTGTGTGTGTGTGTGTGTGTGTGTGTGTGTGTGTGTTTAGGAGGGAGATGATGCGAGGCAGCAGCCCGTTATAAATCTGACATGAGTCACACCTCTCATCCACCACACACACACACACACACACACACACACACACACACACACACACACACACACACACACACACACACACACACACACACACACACACACACACACACACACACCACCCATCGTCCACCACAAAACACTCATGCAACCCTTCACCCATTCCACTAAAAACACCATCAGGCACGGGCCATAAAAGTGAAACGCACAGACACACACAGAGAGGAACTTAACCTTGGACTGGGGGTCACCCTTTCAGTGAGACAACATTACACTCAGGGCACACGCATGCACGCACGCACGCAAGCACGCAAGCACACACACACACACCACTCAACAGCACTGCCTTAGGGGTCAAAGACACACTCACTCTGGGTTCAAACGACCGACGGGCCGCAGTCATGAGGCCGAAGCGGACACCAAACTAAAACAAACGTGAATTAAACGCAGCAGAGAAACATCATTAAAACAATTTCATGGCTTGCCGATTATGGGGACCAAAGTGGAAATAAACACGCTCTCTCTTTCTCTCTCTCGAAGAGAGAGAAGTCTGTTCAGAATCGTTTTTGGGAACTGACGACTGGTAGTTAAAAATGACACTGACAAAACATAAATGTAACGTTTTAAAATGTGGCTCGGGGCCTTGGGCCAGCGAGGCAAGGGAGCAGGTGTTTTGGTGCCTGTGGGTGACAGAGTGAGACAGAGTGAGAGGAGAAGGATGAGACACATTGAGAGGTAAAAGAGAAAAGAAAGAGAGTGATAAAGACAGAGTGAGAAAGCAGCAATGGAGAAGAGACAACGTGATAAAGAAAGGATTGGGACACATTGAGAGGTAAAAGAGAGATAGAGAGCGATAGAGAGAGATAGACAGACTGATAGAGACAGAGAGAGAAGGAATGGAGAGGACACTAAGTGATAAAGGAGGGATGAGAAACATTGAAAGATAAAAAGAGACTGATAGAGATACAGAGAGAGTAGGACTGAAAAATAGACTGAGTGTGTGAGAGAGAAAAGATGAGACACATTGAGATGTAAAGAAGAGAGAATGAGAGAGACAGAGAGAGAAAGAGCATGCGAGAGAGAAATAGATAGACAGAGAGAGAGTGAGAGAAAGAGAGAGATAGATAGACAGAGAGAGAGAGAGAGAGAGAGAGAGAGAGAGAGAGAGAGAGAGAGAGAGAGAGAGGGAGCAATAGTGAGCAACAGACAGGACTGGAATGAAGAGTAGACAGTTTCTTGGCGTCCAGGGAGAGTGGTGTAATGGCAGAAAAAGAAGATGATGATTCTGTGAGTGTTGGGGTCCTGGTACGGATCGTTCCTCCACCTCTCTCTCTTTCTCCCCCTCTCTCTCTTTCTCCCTCTCTCTCTCTCTCTCTTTTTCTCTCTCGCTGCAGAGGCTGCATTCCATCAGCCCCTGCCAAAGACGTTGCCCTACTGTCCTCTCTCTCTCTCTCTCTCTCTCTCTCTCTCTCTCTCTCTCTCTCTCTCTCTCTCTCTCTCTCTCTCTCTCTCTCTCTCTCTCTCTCTCTCTCTCTCCGGCAGTCCTAATCACACTCTTGAGCAATGCTTGTGTGTGTTGTGTTATCACAGTGCTGAGGCTGCTGGATTGCCTCATGCTCTTTCCCCTGGTGTGGTGTGGGCCACTGGCACATTGAAGCATTAACATGCTCTCTCTGCCATGTAGCACACTACATTACTCTATATCAGGGGTTCCCAAACTTAAACATGCCAAGGCCCCCCAGATACCGGTAGATTCCAGCCAAGGCCCCCCTGCCATGGGCCGTGCCCGTGACACACAATTTTTTCTGCGCACCCGATTTCTCAACTCGAAGTTGGTGCATTCCTAAACCCATACAAGTAGGCCTACTACAGAATGCATCATAGCCTACATTGTAAAGAAGACTGTTTGGCTTATTTTTGTTTATGTTGGCTTCTTAGGCGATTCAAGTTATAAAATTGTTCATTTTATTTTGCTATATTTTTCCTGCCAACCTGCCGCGGACCCCCTGGCATGCCCTCGCAGATCCCCAGGTGTCCCCGGACCCCACTTTGAAAACCACTGCTCTATATTACATTACACTACATTGCCTTACACTACATTGCATTACATTATATTGCATTGCATTGCATTACATTGCATTGCATTACATTACATTGGCCCTGCCGTGGCCATCTAGTAGGGCACTCGCTAGCCATGCGGCTGACCCGGGTTCGATTCCCGGCCCTGGTCCCTTGCCGACCCTTCCCCGTCTCTCTTCCCATTCGCTTCCTGTCTACCTCTCGTACTGTCATTACATTACATTACCGGCCCCTGCAGTCGTACAGGCCCATGGGCACAGCTGACTCCCCAGTCCTGGCAAGGAGCATGTCGTATAGTATAATGCCCCCCCCACCCCCCCCACTGGAACGGAACCACCCCCCTCACACCAGAATGTTTTTTTTTTCTTTTTTGTCCTTTTTTTTAACCAACCCTGACTCCCGGTTTCTGTCTTTGCTCATTTTATCACTACATCCATTTTGCAGACATTCCAGGAGGGGGGGAATGTCCCAACAAATGGAAAGGATGAGGCCTCACTCTGGGCCTCTGCTGTGCTGTGCTGTGCTGTGCTGAGCAGTGCTGAGCTGTGCTGTGCTGTGCTGTGCTGTGCTGTGCTGTGCTGTGCTGTGCTGTGCTGTGCTGTGCTCTGCTGTGCTGTGCTGTGCTCTGCTGTGCTCTGCTGTGCTGTGCTCTGCTGTGCTGTGCTGTACTCTGCTGTGCTGTGCTGCGCTGCGCTGCACTGCGCTGCGCTGCGCTGGGCCTGTGCTGTGCTGTGCTGTGCTGTGCTGTGCTGGGCCTGTGCTGTGCTGTGCTGTGTTGTGTTGTGCTGTGCTGTGCTGTGCTGTGCTCTGCTGTGCTGTGCTGTCCCACTCACTTCAGCAAGTGATCTGTCCTGATATCTGGAATTAAAGTTTTACAGGTTCCTCGTTGATCTTCCTCCAAAGGCGAGGACGGCTGCCCGACTGGCTGGATGGATGGCTGGATAGCTGGCTGAAAGAAGAAAAATCCGCACTCACAAACTAAGTCTCATTATTTATTTATAGATTACCACCATGTCCAAAAGCAAACGTGTTTCGGATATCAAGCCTTCATCAGTGCGTGGTCTAGCGTGGATGGCTGGCTGACTTGCTGAAGTGGTGGTGGTGGTGGTGTGTGTGTGTGTGTGTGTGTGTGTGTGTGTGTGTGTGTGTGTGTGTGTGTGTGTGTGTGTGTGTGTGTGTGTGTGTGTGTGTGTGTGTATGTGTGTGGGAGTAGGGTGAAGGAGATGCAAGGGGGATTCCCCTCGCAGTGTGGCGGGCTGGCTGGATGGCTTACTGGCTGGTTGGCTGGATAGCTCACTGTCTGGCTAGCCCGCTGTAGTCAGGCAGGAGCAAAGGGCCGAAGGTGGAGGGGAGTCAGCTCTTTTACAGCCAGTTAAAATGGACTGACAGAAGAAAGCAAACACACACGGGATGACATACAGCACTGAGTCGAGCCGGGGCAGGAGGCAGCCAGCCGCACCGCACCGCACCGGGCCTCACAGCTGCACTCAGAGCAGGAGGGCAGGGCACTGACACAGAGATGGAGGAATGGGGAGACAGGATAAGATAGGGTGGAGAGAGAGAGACAGAGAGAGAGAGAAAGTGAGAGAAGTCGAGATAGAGAGAGAAATAAAGAGAGAGAGAGAGAGAGAGAGAGAGAGAGAGAGAGAGAGAGAGAAAGAGAGAGAGAGAAAGTGAGAGAAGTTGAGATAGAGAAAGAGAGAGAGAAACAAAGAAACAAAGAAAAAAAGAGAGAGAAAAAAAAGAAACTGAGTAAAATCCAGAGAGAGAGAGAGAGAGAGAGAGAAGATAGGAAAAAAAGAAGGCGAGAGGGGCCCTCATCTCATCTCCTCTCTTCTCATGTGCTGTCCTGAAGCTGAAAGGTTCTTCAGTGGATGGTCAAGTAGATAATTTATCCCCTCGGTGTAAGAGAAGCCGGCTAGTGACTGCAGCAGGAACTTTGATTTAAATGGCTTTTAAAATTCCCTGTTTGCAGTGATTCTTCCAATTGGGTGCTGGTCTTTCTCAGTGCCCGACTGGTTTGTCATTTCTTTCAAAAGGAACTGTAGGGAGAATCCCCATGTTGAAATAAACACACATAGGCCCTGCTGTGGCCAACTGGTAGGGCACTCCTCTACCATTCGGCTGACCCGGGTTCGATTCCCGGCCCACGTCCTTTGCCGGCCCTTCCCCGCCACTCTCCCAATTCACTTCCTGTCCACCTCTCACACAGTCCTATCAAATAAAGTCGAAAAAGACAAAGAAAAACTTTTTAAAAAAGAAAAGAAATAAACACCCATAAGCGTAGGGCGCATAGAGCGATGCAGCCACTACAATGATATGGCAGCAAATTTTGTTTAGTTTTTTTAGACACTTCATGTCCATTTCATCACACTTTGTATTTCATAATCCAATTCCCAATGCATTTAAGAGGCACAGGTGAGTGGAAAAACTTCATTTTCATTCCACACACAAGGCAAAAACAGATGTACCAAACAAAACATTACCTACAACACCACTCTTGAGGGAATCATTATAATTCACATGAAGTGGATTAAATGATATAAAACAAATAAAGCATTAAATCATTTCTATATGTGAGGTATGTGGTTAAAGTGCATTGCAACATTTAATGCAGGATACAATCACTTCTCTGACGCTGGTTGTTAAAAAAATTGGGTATAGTTGGCTTATCTGAAACACTAACATTCACTTAAATTATTGCATTCTATTTCCAGCGCCCAAGACTACGTGATGAATACTCCCTTATCAAGCATCAGCATCAATTATTTCATTCACAAACACAGTGAGCTATGAAAAGCCTGCTGTCCCCGTACGCCCACATCCACCCACCCAATTGTGTAAATACTGCACACAAGGAAGTTTGTGAACACATGGCTTAGAACAACTTCCCCCTACTCCCCCATGTTAGTTTAGCAGGGTACGAATGACTTACTATTATTGGCGATATGCAACAATTCCAGTATTGTTGTTTTTCCAGGCAAGGAGAAGTCGTAAGGACCACTGAGGGCCCTGTGCGTTGACATCACTGCTGAAATGCAGAGCTACTGAAATGTTGACTAGAGCTCCATCTAGTGGTGAATGGAAACAAAAGCAGACGGGTAAGATCATAGAGGTAGAAAATAACACTAGAGGTGACCCCGCCCTAACCTGACTCTCGCGCAGATGGATTGTCATCCATCTGGAATTATGGTGGTAACCTTGCTGTTCTAGCCCGTGGGTGTATTCAAAAAAAGCTCGAACGTGATTGGAGAAATTAGGTAACAGTGACGTACTACTTCAACCAATCACATCGAAACGGGCCGTGACGTAGTTGTCTGCGACGCGCGATAGAAGCCACAACAGAGCAGTTAGCATGTTGACAGTAGTTCCAGTCCAGCTAGCATAGTGTATAGTGGATCATTGGTGGCGTTTGAACGGCAAGCCGCCTGTGGTATGCCACCTGTGTCCGACATCTGACCACTGACGGTTACAAAATACACAAGGCATCGGTGGATTTTGGTTGGCAATCCGACATAGTGCACGAATACTCTGTCTGCACTGTCCAAACAGCGGCATGCTACCAGCCCCTAGCACCAATGGAGGAGGACCGCCTACTTGTTAGACTACCTCTGCGCCTACTCATTTGGTGCCATCGTTTGCATCAGATAAATCACAACAAAGATATGGTAAGTTAGATGTCTTGAAATGGCTATATTTTCTTTTAGTGAACACATCATGGGCATGGGTTTGTCAGTTTCTGACGGGGTGATAAATATTGCAGACAAAATGGACGTCTGCTTGCCTGCACAACCAGTGACATGTGTTGATGAATAAAACTTAATCAAGTATGTGTATTTCGCTGAAAATGATTACCGATAAAATGTTATTCCGACAAAATTGCCAGCCAGCATTAACTACTCCCGGTGTGCACGATTAACTCCGGGTCCGATTAACTTGGATGGCATGATGAAGAGCTGTTCACGTCAGACGAGACAGGATGGGGCGTTTCTATTATACACTTTGGAAACTGCATTATGGTTCGACGAGACGAGCATGCCGTCGCACTTTTTCCGTTGTTATTGTGCGCGATTGTATTCTCAAACACTTCAGCTGTGGTCAATTCAAATAGTCGATTCTTGAGTGTGCTAAGCACTTCGAGAAGTTGTAGGTGACCATCCATGTTGATCGGACGACGAAGTTAATCGTGCTCACCGTCATAAGCTGGGACACACACACACACACACACACACACACACACACACACACACACACACACACACACACACTGTGCCATTGTGAATTGATCAATGGTGATTTATTTTTTCTCTCTCTCTCTCTCTCTCTCTCTCCATTATTAGGTGACCCAAGACCCACGGTTATATAAGGTATGTCTGATTTATTACATCCATTGGTAGGGCAGAGGCAAAGAGTACATTACTGAAGCAAGCAAAGCCGTATTGTTAAGGGGTGTAAAACCCATTTGTGTAAACAATTCGTTTTTTTTCATCAGGGTGGGAATGTGAAATGACTGATAACCTTATTATCAAGGTAAATAGGACCCTTGTTGACCTCACCTGTACCTGTGGCCTTGGAAGGTGTCCAATGTTACATGTTTGAATTCTTAGTAAGAGTAACTGAAAAGTATATGTGCTGTCCTGCACCCCTATCCACCTAAACCTACATTAATTTCTACATTAAGAGACTGTACTCCTCCTCATAACATTACAGTTGACAGACGCTTTTGATCAAAGTGATGTTCAAGGGCAGTAATGCAACATGTGGGTGGAAAATACTCTGTACACAGAGTAAGTAGCCTACCCTGTTGTTAATGAACTTTAAGTCACCTAGAAATATTTTAAAAGGTGTTGCAATCAATTCCCGTGTTATTTTTGTTCAAAACCTTGTATGTAGCCACAATTGTCACACATAACCTTCTGAAATGTTTGTCTAATATACTTCTTATACTTCCTTTCCCTGTGTCTGACGCCAGGAGGTGTATGAAGAAACGACAGCATAGAGGACCCAGCACATCCCCTCACAGATTCCATGCCTTTCAAAATATCAGAACAAGATGTCAAGGCATTTTCCTTAAAGAACTTACAACATTTCAGGAGTGTGTCACCATTTGGGTTTTCATTTTGTACAATACATCACCTATCACCAAGAACGCTACATTTAGTAAGCTATGTTTCCTGCATTGCCAGTAACCAATATTTAAAAGAAAAAAGAATGTGTATATATAAATTGATATCTTATTTGTCATTATTTACACTTTCATTACTGTACATTGAGAAAAAAAATAGACAGTGTTTTCTTTTCACAATAAAATTGTATTTACATTTGTTCCAATTACTTGTGTACACCATTATTTACACCATTTGTTGTTCAATATTCGATTCGATATTGTGACAAGATTCCACTTCTTTGTTCCCAATGGATGATGGTTAGATTCTGAACTAATGCTGTGTTACATGTTCCATTATGTCTATGAATCTGTCATTAGGGAGAGTCAGTCACAAAAAGCCTCACTCACAACCAGTAGCATGAAGTACCTTAAAACCATAGGTTATTTGTAACTGATGTCAAATGTAAGGACTGTGGTTGACTGCTGCCTCATTAGGCTTTGTATAATGAAAGTGGCACGTCTGGTATTTAAGTACACATATTCTGTACAGCTGTCAGCAGACCCTGATAACATTTCCAACTTTTCAGTAACGTCTAGATCTTGGTGGGGTAGTGTAGTGTAGATTCTATACGCATGTGGTTGTACAGGCGAATTTTGAAACCGGCTCAACACAGAAGACCAAAGAAATGGAATTTTGGTAGGTGCAACACGTATGACCTGGCTGGCTCCAAACTTGTGGTGCACATGCCCTGTGTGCCAGCCATTACTGAACTCACTGTCTTGTCTACCTAGAGTGTTCATTTGATGGTTTACAACAGTACAAGTGAGGGAAGAGCCTAATTCAATTTCCACTGTACATGTGTAGCAGCTGGATGACCCGGTCTGTGATGACAATCCCAGGAGACGCTGCCAACGCCATGACGTGCCTTGCCTACCTGAAAACGACACACATAATGTTAAAATAGAATCTGCAAACAAGGCAACTGTAATTCTAAAGACTCTATAGGCCTAGTATCTGCATTTTAATTCATACCTATTTAAGGCTCAGACCTGAACAGCAGTAGGCTACTATTACTTAGTTTTAAATTTACTGCTGACAGAAAGGGAGAGTTGGGGTCCTTGCCAGTAGCTGGTGAGTGACAGGCCTCACAGCCTGTTTTTATTCCAGTACCCTCTTGTGTTAATTCTGTTTCCACGCGAAGTGGGTCTCTTAACCATGCAAAATCTGTGATTAGTTTAGTCTTTACCATCGAAACAGGTTAACAACTAGGGCAAGAAGTGAAAAGGGGAAGCCCACAGACCTATATCAATATGTATAGATCTGTGGGGAAGCCATCGTGGTGAGTTTGAAGTCAGAATGTCGTCGTGAAATAAACATTCCATCTCTCACATGCCGACGTTTTGGGACATGCTGCATTGACAGTGACCACGGAGGATAGTACATTTAATTTAACACGAACTTAGCATAAACAAATTGGTCTGAATGTGCTTGGCATAATATTATGATCAACAGCACTCAGTCACCATAGCATGCGAGGTCTGGAAATGAGGCTTGTACAATATTGAATTACTGGCACTATGGGGGCATTCACAGTTGTAGCCTACCATGTCAGTCAGTTTCACACACATCAAAAACACGTTAGAAACAACCAAGAGGTTTTCACTCACCATTTATATGTGGCATAGACCTCTCGACTAAAATCCCCACTTAAAGTTGGTCTTGTAAACAGTTGAGGACTGAACATCGCTGCGCTGTAGACCTGCTCATTCTCCTTCAGTGGATCATTGGAAGAAGAGCGAGAACGTTCTTGCCACCAACTAATTCCTTGTTATCTGTTCCTCTTTCAAAGAATGAATGCTTGGTAGTTTTGATAACACTTGAAATCGCTGAGTTCATACAGTATGCAGGCCGCAGTTGTTGTGTTAGCCACTGACTGTGGGGTGTGCTAGCAGCACTACAGTGTTGTCGCGCAAGATGCTACGTCATACCCGTCAACACCTCACTCCACGATGATTGGATCTAGGCATAGAGGCGGGCTCATTGACATTATCCAATGGTCGGGGCACGTTTATTTTCTACTCGAGGACTTCGGGCTCGACAAGGCTGAACCAGACCCCTGTGCGAGCTCACGAAGTGTAACGAAGATGCACGAAGCACTAGGGGTCTCGCGAGAGCCAGGCTAACCCCGCCCCGCTTTTTAGGCAATCTGTAGTGGCCATTATCTGTAGGTAGATCAGAGAAATGCAAATTAACAGAGAAGGAGGCTCATCTCTGTCAAAAATGGCTTAATCATGTGAAAATGTCCATCAACACACTATACAAGGACAATAGTTGAAGTGTGTTGCTAACTATGTTTATGAAGTATATAATGTGATTTTTAAATGTATTTTATCGACTCATATGACTTAAGTAGATATTTAGCCTGACATTTCAAATCTGGTCTTTGATTAATGTATTACTTCATATTCACACAGTTTTAGTCTTTTTTTTGACAGGGGTGGGCGTGTTCTCCATTGGCTTGCATTGACTGAAGGTGCCTACACTACCTACGGAAGTTGGGAAGCTCCATGTGCCATTTCCCAGTGCTGTTGCAAATTGCCGTGTCACCTCTAGTGTTATTTTCTACCTCTATGGGTAAGATTCCCCCAGCCCTTTGACCACTGACACACTAATAAGGCAGGGTGTGGGGAGCCGTTTTCATTCAATGGGCCACTTTAAAATCCTCCAAGTCCTCCAAGGGTCGTACTGTGAACACAAACCAGGATTTTCCTGCTGCACTTTAGGCTTATATTGAAGGTTGCCACCTTTTCAACAGACCCCTGAAAATATAGCTTAATTGTATTGCAGATGTAATGTCAAAGATTTCTTTACAAAACATGTCATATTTCATGTGAAACCGCATAACTTTAAAATTTTATCAGGGGCCGGGTAGGGCAGCCTCAAGGGACGTGACCGGCCCTCAAGACATGGGTTCCCCACCCCTGCTCTAGTGAAATAGCACCTTCCAGTGCTCAGAGATGGAACTGCACCAGCCTGCATGGTGGATGGGCCGCTTGCCTGGTGGATGGTGGATGGGCCACCTGCATGGTGGTCAGGGGCAGTAGCCTGCCAGAGGAATGCATGGGGGTGCTGGGGTGACATAGTGGGGGTGTTGGGGCAGTACCAGAGGAATGCATGGGGGTGTTGGGGTGACCAGAGCCGTATATAAAGAGAGTCTGGCCAACTATGGGTTTGAACGTTCAAGCTATCCCGCTATTTTGATTGGTTCTGGGCTGGTCACATGTTTTATGGACGCCATTTTCGTTCCCCACGCTCCCATTAATGAGCATTATCAGATATAAAAAACAACGCTTCACTATAATATTATTACATTATTATTATGACAAACTGCTGTGCATATGGCTGTAGTGCAGGGCCGGGTCAGGAGAAAAAAACAGCATCGTTTAACTCGTGACAGAAACTGAGGATTTGGGACATACACGGATATAAACTCCCCTTTATGAAAGCCCGAAAGCGAAAGTGAAAAGTGAAAGCCCATTGGGAAACTCCAACTCCCATTGTCATTGTGACACAGCACTCCACAGCACACAAGTGAACACTGCACACTGTTCACAACGAAATTGCATTTATGCCTCACCCGTGCAAGGGGGCAGCCCTCAGTGGCGCCCCATGGGGAGCAGTGCGGTGGGACAGTACCATGCTCAGGGTACCTCAGTCATGGAGGAGGATGGGGGAGAGCACTGGTTGATTACTCCCCCCACCAACCTGGCGGGTCGGGAGTCGAACCGGCAACCTCTGGGATGCGAGTCTGACGCCCTAACCGCTCGACCATGACTGCGAATGATATCATGGAATATAAAGGTCAGAATAACAGTTTTTCACAATTACAGTTTTGCTTCCACACAATTTCTGGTAGGCTACTTCACACACAATTCTAGGAACATCTCACCCATTTCCCAACTCCCCTAACCAATGTCACTGAACACTAAGCACAATTCCTTCTTTACACTCACATTTCAGTTTTAAAACACACTCGTTTCAAACCACTACACACAATTATCTGGATTACACACAATTTTCATGAAGAAAATCCCTGGTTGTCGTATTGAACACACTGTCATTCAAAACACTAAAATCAACTGCCATAGGCTACTATGTTCACTTCCTCATCACATGGGCAAACTCTCTTCATACCGGTTTACAATCTGAAATCATCACCCCATAAGGACACACATTACATTGATGAAAATGAGTGGATGCAGTGAGAAAACACATTTGAACTTTGTTTTTGAACTGCAAAATATGTTATACAAGAGATCACTTTCATGTGATTACCCAATATTTTACAATAAATTAGTGCATTTTTTTGCTGTGTAGGCCTACTCTGATTCTAAAAACAACATTTCAGTAGGCCTATTTTCTTACAGAAAAAAATAAATGTATGTTTCCTTCGACTTTTGTTAACAATTACTTTTGAAAGAAATAGGCCTAGTCATGATGATGGCATGCTCTCAAAAACTCCTGTCCGCACTTTAAAAACGAATGAAGTTAGGTTTCTGTCATAACTTGAAATGAGCTTGTCAAATCTTAATTGCCACCTGTAAGTATGCTATACTGTGAAAACATAACTTTGCCCACCAAGCTATCATTTCTGTCGTGCTAATAAGGTCCTTTCCCCCTGCGATTTAAACTCACGTCCAGTCTAATGGTGCCTTCACCAGCTCGGGACCTCTTGAGACAGCTGACGACACTGCTCACATCGAGTTCTGGAGTTTGGCGCATGAACGCCACTGATCCCGGAACAATCGGGATTCATGCGTGTTTTGTTTTGGTTCTCTTTTCTTTTTTTCACCTCACCTTGAGCCTTCACACCCACGACATATCATTTTAGCTTAAGTAGACTAAATCAAACAGTCAGATACCAGCAGTACTGACATATGTACATCTGCAATTGAATGACATCAACTGGTGTTGTTGATAGTGATTACAAGATGATATTTTAGCATTTCTGATACTGTTTACATGCTAGTTCCATGCATGGGCGCCATGTTGATGATGCGTGTGTCGTCATACAAAACATAAGGTCGGGAACTCGTTGTTCTATACTTCCGCCTGAGATCAACCTCGATAATTATCGATCTGACATTGCGTCACCAAATCTTCACGCCCACTTTCCCGAGGTTTTAGGTCGGCTTTCTTGGGATTCTCGACTTTTTGAACGAGGTATAATACTATGAATATCCAGACTCATCCTACGAGCATCCAGACTCATCCTACAGTTCTGTCTGCAATCGCGTTTATGCACGGCTGAGCACATCGTTATTTTCAAACTACTAATTCTCGACACAACGTGAAACTTTGGCGCAAGTATCACTAGGGTCCCTGTACATGAACTTGACCATTGTTGTGAATATTATTTCTGTACATTACTTAAATATCTACCTTGACGTTGGCCCTACCTAGGCAACAACAACAACACGGAAGTAACGCTTGAATGCATTGCTGAGCACATTGCGGGTTTTTTTTACAGCCAGGCCTTGAGGACGGTCTGACCTATGCTGTGTATAAATTTCACGCCTCTAGGCATGTTCCAACTGTTCCTGTAGGTGGCAGAAGTGTCCTTAGGAACAGTCAGGGCAGGCATTAGCTCAGAGCAAGAGGAAATGTCAAGACAAAAACATCCCTTTTTACTATTATAATCTCATAAGTAGCATAGCAAAATCATTTTTGAAAGTAAAGCACCTGTGACAGTAGTCTACTTTCTTGCCCTCTGATTTTAACACAGGTAGGCTACTGAGTTTAGTGTCAGAGCCTGACAAAAAAAAACTTCCTCTCATGACCAAAATACAACCCCCTGTTGCTATCTAGCTAGTAGGCATTGTAGTTAGCTTGCCCAAAATACACCATGTTCAACCAGAGATGATCTGTATGGCAACCGTTTCATTTTGGATAATGTGATCAGCCTACACAACATCAGGATGATGCGTACAAAAGATCATCTGACAGGAAAATGCACAGGACTAGGTGATGTGTCACCTCAGTTGGGAATGCTTGGCAATAAAGTTTGCTACGCTAGTTAGCTAGCACGAAATCGTTAACAACTTACAACTAAGCCTAAATAAAGGAGCCGTGGTAAGTCAACTATTTTTATTCATTCTACAGTTACTTTTTATGGATCTGTATAGTATGATCAGCTTACTGTATCATCAAAAAAGACAGGGGGGTTGAGATTCTTGGAACAGAGTAGCCAATTAGTCTGGTAAGATGCATTCAGCTCACATGAGAAAGCATTGCACTTAGCTTCAGACCAGCTAGCCTTCACCACTCCAATCGGCTTGTGAAATGTTGGATATGTGATCAGTACTTTATCAAAAGAAAATACATTGAACAATATGAAGAGTTCAGATGCAAAAACCCCTAACTCCATTTCTGAAGACCTGCACTTCTATATTTTTAGAGAACCCCATTGTTGGTTTGGTTTACATTCATGTACTTGATAATACATATAAATAGTTATATTACATAAATAAAATAAAAAATATGCAATTTTGATAGCTTTGTATTAAATAAAAATGAATTAAGATTATTTTCTGAAAAGGCACTTAGGGGGTTTTGCATCTGAACTCTTCATATGACAAGATCACTATAGCAGAAACATGACAGTAATCATCAATCTGCAAATTGTCCGCTCTGCCAAAGAAGCTGCAGTAAGCTAAGCTAAGCTGGGCTGCCTGCCTGCCTGCCTGCCTGCCTGACACAACAAGCTAAACCAGCTGTGATTCGTTCTCCAACGACGGGAGAGCACAATCAGAGGGAGGACGATGAGACAGTATTTCTGTGAGTTCACAGAGTTACGGGCACCTGCTGTCATGATCCATTGTGCGCGCCAGCAACTAAACCAAAACACCCTTGTTTTCGAGCCCATACATATTTCAGTACATATTAGGTTGAAAAGATCATCCAAACAATCTTTTGTTCAGGCTACAGATGACAGAAGACTCTGTAATAGCATCTGATAGGTTTGGAGTTGTTAGGACGATGCCATTATGGGCAAAAACGTTTGCAGTTATAGTTCTACTTCAAATGGCGTTTTCTCAGCTTTTTGGCTAGAAAGCAGCATTTTGGCGAATTCCACTTAATTTCAACAGATGATTATGAAAGAACGGAAAGGGGTAGAAAGACACCATTTTTTTCTGATGACAGATGAGCGTCTAATCTGTGTTTTGATAGGTATGGTGTTGACATAGACACAGAACTCAATTTTTTGTGAGTCTCCAAAAAACACCCAACATGCTGAAAAATCTCTGGCACTCTGGGTTACTCTTTAATGAAAATGGCTGGTAGCCAATGAGTTAAGAGCTCGGTGGAACTGATGACGTATTTCAAACTGGGAACACTGATGATGGGCTAGACCCGAAACGTTTGTCCCTTGTCTGTCGGTTTTATTTACTTTTTTCGGCTTTGTTTAATACAGTTTTTGATTTTGCATTCAGCTCCATTGTGTGACTCCTTTCTTCCTTTTCATTATACTGCCCTTGGAATTACGCACCGAGCGAAGCGCATTGGCGCGGACGCATATCGGAGTATACAACTATCTAACAAAGAAGAGCGCTCAGCATCTCTCCATTATAGCAGATCACTTGATTTGTTCTGTTTAATTTGAATTTTAGCGCTGAAATGTGTAACCTACCCAACAAAGCCTTCGACCGATTAGAGAATGTGGCAACACATCACTCCCACACTTAGACAGCTTCACTGGCTCCCAGTGAAGTCCCCTATTCAATACAAAATTCTTCCCTTGAGATATAAATCACTTCACTTCATGCTCTTGCCCCCAAGTACCTCTCTGAACTCCATCAACCCTACTCTCAGTGTAGGTCGCTGAGGTCCTCTGGACAGGAAGAACTTACCCCCGAGCCAGACTTTGTACTGTTGGTGACAGAGCTTTCTGGGTTGCTGCCCCCACCCTCTGGAACAGTCTACCTCTCAACATACACCAATGGTAAATCCCATTACACCCCTTAGCCCTACGCCTTTCCCCTTCCCCTCCGTTTTGCGCATCCACCTGTAGGGGTAGTGGCGTCTCGATTTACATTCAGACTGAGAGGTAGGGGTACGGCAAAGGGCTTTCCACCCCTCCGAATGGAGATTTTCCGTCACCACACTCCACGACGGAGGGCTACGACAGATTTCCCTGAATGCATTGGCGGCAAGCCACAGCATCCACAACAGCATACAAGCTTTAAGTATTTTTTGCTGCAATTGATGGTTTAATAGTGGTAATAATTATTCCATTGTACTAAGTTTAACATTGTCCTAATGCGTGATGGCCCTTTTCTCTGTGAAATGCACATGAAAAACTCGCTATGTACGTCAACCTAATGCATGGAATTATGAATTAGTCACAGCTGTGAGTGTCATTCCGTGATTGTTGAAGGGGTATCTCAATTGCGCAGGGGTTGCGTTTCAAGCCCCTTACAGCTTTGTTTGAAAGCACGAGGGGCATGGGGAGGGCGCATGGGTAGGGGTAGAAATTACAAATGGGAAAGGCCCTACTTCCCCTACACTGGCTACGTTCAAGAAGCACCTTAAATCCCATCTATTCCCAGAGGCATTATTTGTCTGTCTATTTGTCTGTCAGCAGGGTGACTCAAAAAGTTATGAACAGATTTGGATGAAACTTTGTGGAGTTGATGGAATGACAAAAGGAACAAGTAATAGCATTTTGTGGGTGATCCGGATCACGATCCGGAACCAGGATTTTAATAAAAGGATTCTTCACCATTGCTAGCCTGAAAATCTAGGCGCCCCTCTTCACCGCAAATTGAATTGCGGTACAGGACGAGTTTTGGTATTCCAGTTACTAACTCCACAAAAAGAAAGCAGAGAGACTTCCAAAAAAAATGGTGTAACAGTCAAATGTTCTATTAAACAGCTTCCTTGGCGGAGGTCTGCACTCTCTGAGTGCATTTCTAGCTATATTATATTATATTATATTATATTATATTATATTATATTATATTATATTATATTATATTACACTGTACAAAGACAAATGTACTGCAAGAACACGGTTGACTTAATTGGACATTCCAATATTCAAATTCAAGATCATGATTCTGATGATGTAGATGACATCATGCCTATTGCTAAATGCACAAAAACCATTTTACATCACCTTCATCTTTTACAACCCCAATCGCTGCATGGAGTGAAAGCCCTTTGGAAACTGTCATTGCAGGCAGTGTGGAAGTAAGCCAATGAGTCAAAAAAAAAATAGTTTGAGTCAACGTAATAAAAAGGGCCCACGTGTGCGAGCCTACAGGTATGTGTTTCAACCCTTTTGTAGGATCCGGTTCCGGATCGGGCAGGATCTTATGCAGTGGATCCGGTATCCGGCAGGATCCTAAAAATCAGGATCCGGTGCATCTCTATATTCTATTCTATTCTATTATATTATATTATTACTGCAATGTTTTACAGTATGCTATGCTTTACATACGGCTATGTTTTACTGTTGCCACATGGGGAGGAGGAAAATCTGGACTAAGACAGGAACTGGACGTACCCACAGGTCTAAGACGGTACTTTTCCTTGTTGTTTGTATACCTGTATGCATCAAATGTATGCATGCAAATGATCATGGCCCATCAGTGTTGTGTAGTGGCAAAACCGGTTATGACACATTTCACACAAACAATTTCACTCGAAAACGGGGAGTAGCCACATCAGACAGAGCGGGAGGTCTACCGATATCAAGGTAAGGGGCTCTTTATTCTTTCCTTTTTCAATTGAAATTAAATTAGATTTATTAATGGGGTGAATCTAAAAACTAACACATATTGGAAGCCAGGAGGCAAGGGTATTGTTGCGCTCTAGATGCTTAGAAAAATAAGCACGTACGTGGACCCAAGAAGTACACTGGTGAGAACAGAGAGCAATTGATGATGGCAGAAACCCAAAACGTCTGCTCTAAATAAAATAAAAAAAATCCTGGTGCTTGACCTTAGTGTCCTTTTCAGTGTGCGAACATGCAACAAATGAACATATAAAAATTTAGAAGAAGAAATGAAGGTTATTCATAACTGGATTGACCAATTAACTAATTTTCACAAGCTCCCAGACTACTTTCTGCAACCACCTAAAGCAAGTTTGTTTTAAGGCTTATACTAGTCTCATCAGCAGGCCCGTCACTAGGTTTGAGAGACAGGGGGGGCTTAGGCTGGCCGCACACTGGCTCCGACAGCACTGCGGCGCACTTTTGCTTCCGACAGAATTCAGACCCCCAAACCCAATTTCACACGAACATTGCATTGATAGTCAATGGGCAGCGCTGACAAAATAGAACTTGTCTCTAATTGCTATCCGACATCGGCGAATGACCGCGGACATCGGCGCCAGTGTGTGTGGTTCTATTGAAAACAATGGAATCGAATTTTAGCTGAGCAGTGCTCAGCACTTTGTCGGAGCCGGTGTGAGGAAGCCCTTAGCCCCAGAGGAAGATTTTTTTTTCAGCTCACCTGCTAAGGTTTTGTCTATGAATTCATTATTTTAAGAGCAAAGAAATCCCGCACACTGTCCATTCCACCAACAAACCTTAATACATTGTTTCGGTCATCCGACCTTCTTCATGTTGTATTAAAGTTTGTTGGTGGAATGGACAGTGTGCAGGATTTCTTTACACTTGAATGACAACCCCACTGGGATAATATCCTACGCACCTGCCCACCTACAGAGGTGTGCAAAAGCGTCTTCTTGAACAATTATTTTAAGAGCACCATACCGATTTGTAAACACTAGTTACAGTGAATTTTTGTTTTAATTCACATTTTAATGAACATTCCTTATATGTAAGCTAAACAAAACATTTCAAAATGTTTCAACTGATTACTTTATGTACGGAAGTTAAAATGATTAGATAAAAATGCAGAGAGCATAATTTACACAAGGACTAGGAATTTAAAGGAGTTACTAACTGCGCGTCTCCAGGAGAAGCAGTGGTCAGGAAGCGATTCATTCAAACAGGTTCCTTACTTGGAAAACTATGCATCCACGGCAGATATTAGGTCATTTTTAGTATTTAGTTTTAGTATTTTATTAGTAGCTATTTTAGTCAGTCCATGTGTGTTTTCAAACTGTTTTGAAAGACAAATATTAAAGCTCAACTATAATTTCAAGACAATGTCAAATGGATTTATTAAACGGGTATTGTGAGTGAATATTGGTACTTTGGATCGGAAGATTTCATCCGTGTAAGTAATTACACTTTTCTTGAGGTGTTGGTCACAAAGCACAATCCTCTACCTGTTCCTTTTTTTTTTTTTTTTTTGCAAAATCGTTAAAGGGGGGGGGGGGGGTAATACTAAAATAGGCCTAACGATGGCCCTGCTCATCAGAGACAAACAGAATAAGGATATGGTTTGTTTGACTTGCTAGAACCATGTCCTGTGATCGGATGACACCAAGATAAACACAAGATACCTTAAACACATTTGTATAAGGGGGGGAAGAGTGTGTGTGTGTGTGTGTGTGTGTGTGTGTGTGTGTGTGTGTGTGTGTGTGTGTGTGTGTGTGTGTGTGTGTGTGTGTGTGTGTGTGTGTGTGTGTGTGTGTTGTACATGTCTATATTAGTCTGTTAGTGTTTGAAAACTGCACATGTGTGAGTGAGTGTTGTGTGTGTGTTGTGAGTGAATGTGTCAGAGAAAGAATTGTACATTCAGAGAGAGAGAGAGAGATTATTGTCAATATATAATCCTGTTATATACAGTTTTTACAAAAAAAGTACACTTGACTTGACTTGTTTCAACTTGTCACTTAACGTTTTGGAGTACTGCTATTACAAAGTTGACTCAACTACCTTTACAAGGTTTTTGGTTTTGACTTCAATCAAACTTACAAGGCTACACCACAGCGGGCTTACATAGGCCTACAGCAGGGGTATTCAATTGGCGGCCCGTGGGCCAGATGCGGCCCGGACGCGGCCCAGATCCGGCGACCAGCGCAATAGTGAAACGCCATTGGGGAGTCCAGAACAAATTAACATTTTAAACCCTCGCGGAAACTAGTTAGTTTGTCTCCATTTCCAACAGTTAGTCTAGTCTTTAATAGTTTTGCAGTCTCAATATGCCAGTTTGTGGACTATGCCTACAACAAATAGACTATTTTCCATCAGGCTGCGTCGTTGGAAGAGGTGCCGTTGCGCAACACGCAATGCGCGGCACACGCTCGCGTGCCAATGCTGCATTGTGCAAGGTGCCTGCGTTTGAGATGTGTCTGAAATAAGTTGAAAAACAATCTCCCACCTGCAGCAATGAGACTGAGGTAGCACTAGGTCTGTGCTTCTTGGAAGAGTTGCCGACTGAAAAAATGAGCAACTATTTATGGAGCAAATAACGGAGAGATATGACGTTTGACAACACAGTTCATGCAACACGGAGGCAAGGCGGCATCTAGAAGTTATGTTCTTAAAATAAATGAAATCTACTAAGTCTGTCAAAACGACACGTCAGTGCTGATGAACATTGCACAATACGTGTGCATTTGAACTGTGCACATAGCCTTAATGTCCGTATCCACCTGAAGGAAAGAGGTGTGTGACCGTCAAGTAGGCGGGGAGTGCAGACGACCATGGGCATGTGGAGAGAGGGAGAAGACGTTTAAGTAGGCCTGTTTTATTAGCTGCATTGGAAGGTGTGGATGACAATTGCAGCATTGACTGGTTTTAAAGTGAAGCTGCAACGGGCGAGTTATGCTCTCTTTTGAGCCTCAACGCAATTAGTCAAAAGCAGTTCGTTTTTTGTTCCATTCTAGGTCTGCGCTATCCGTATTCCGCAACGGTAGTTGCAGCGACAGGATTGCCAAACTGCCTTCAATACAAGTAAACTAGACGTGTCTGTTGTTTTGTAGCCACACAGACCCGACGAAAATGAAAATGAAACATTTAATATTTATGTCACGTGCATTTTTGATCGCACTACCAGCCAGTGCGATAGTTTGGAACAAAGAAGTGGATCAACGCTTAAAGAGAGGGGGGAAATATTAGAGGCGCATCAGAACGCATCTTCTTCGACTTCTCAACTCACTTCAATGCTCCTTCAAGAACGTGTGTCTGGCAGTAGGATAGTGTTCATATGGCTACAGAAATATGGTCACTCATGCACGTAACGTCCGTTCTCAGGTTGTGGTCACTAATTAATGATTTCAAGATCGCTTGCCGTTTATACAACCGCAAACATCCCCTGTTCTGTATTTGTTTTCCGTGATTCTTCTCTGGTGGTGATTTACAGAAACAATTAGTTTTCCATATCCACTTAGTTTTCCATATTCACACAGCTATCTGTTTTATAGTTTGTGAGGTCAGACAACATTAGTCATTGAACTGTGCAATACTGCAATATATTGTGTCCAAAATATTACAATACAGAATTGTGCTAATTGTATTGCACAGAGTATTTTTTAAACGTATTATTACCTTTATTTAAACAGGAAGATCCCATTGAGTTACCTCTTTTTCCAGGGAGTGTATGATAGTCACCCCTGCAGATAAGTGCTGTAGCACTGCAGTTTTGATATTGCATGGACAACAAATTATTCTTTTTCTTGTGATTCTCTGCTCTGCTTGATGCTCAATGTTAGGATTAAAGCTAGGTTTTAAACATCTAGAAAAAGTTATTTTACCACCTAGGCCTAGTGACCTGCGGCGGCCACTGACATGTGCGGCCCACCTCCACCTCTTGGTTTCAAAATGTGGCCCACTTGAAAAACTAATTGAATAGCCCTGGCCTACAGAGTCCAATCGCCATCCAACTCGTGCCTGTAGTTCACCTAAGAGCACTGTCCAGCGAGCGCAGCCCATAAGGCTGGCGCCTGGCGCTAATAACTTACACTCACAATTGTGCTCGCTGTCGGCTGAAACCTGGCAATATTTTTTTAAAAAGAGGGACTCTGATGAAGACGCATGTCGAAACGTTAGTCTTACTGCACTGAAAAAATAAATAACAGAAAATAGACATCCGTGTGGCACCAGATTCTTTTCCCTTCGCACCTGGCAATATTACTGTGGGTTCTGAGAAACCGATCTGGATTTAAATCAAATGTACAATAACCTGGGAGTTATATCCTTCTAATTTCTTACAGGTTTGGCATTTGTGAGTCGGCCTCTGCTAGCATTTTGCTAATGAAATTGCATAATGGCAATCAGGATCACTCTAATGCACATTCTGTGTGATTTTCATTATTATGTGATGAACAGAACTGACCTAGATCATGAAAACACATACAAAGTCAAAACTCCTACAAGGACAGGATTTGGATATTTCATCATCTGTGCATTTTATTACACACAGTATGTGCCTAGCCTAGCCTATTCCT
Source organism: Engraulis encrasicolus (assembly GCF_034702125.1). Lineage (NCBI taxonomy): Eukaryota > Metazoa > Chordata > Actinopteri > Clupeiformes > Engraulidae > Engraulis > Engraulis encrasicolus. Next base: position 17,703,995 of record NC_085860.1, read on the forward strand.
AAACATATGCCTGTGGGGAAGTATAAGGAGTTTTGCTGTCATGAAGTTAGGTGTAAAATGGAAGGTTGTAATGAATAACAGCATGCAACACAGCAGCAGGAAGTAGTTTTGGGTGAGTACTTTGGCACGTCTACTTTTTTCTACACACAGAACGAAAACTGCCAGTCAAGTGATATTAGCTAGGACTTCAGATGATGTGGCTCTGAACATTAGCACTGAACCAGGTGTTTTTTTCCCATCTAAATAGTTTACTTGGAAGCTACTGGACATCTTCCTCAGGCGTGAAAATTTGGATCCTCAATATAAACTTGGAAAGTCAAAGAGAGCATCCGTGACAAAAAGGGGTTTTCCTCCGTTCGAATGGGGGAAAACGCTATTCTTTAGCTGAACTAGCCCTCGCTTAAAGTTGAATAACTTCGGAGTGGAAGAGGCTAGGATCATATCAAATAGAAATACAAATAGAAAGCTGAGATTCCCTGACATATGTCTGTTGGTCTAAGACAAAATATTTGGTGGCTGTTCAAAAAAAGGTCAAAAATTGATGACAATGGCTGAGAGTCTAGGGCTGAAATTCCAATGTTCATAGTTGGTCAAATATTTGCAACTGATTACTAATTCTGTCTCTGTTTGCACACAGCTGTATTGCCTATATTGCTAATTGCATCCAGGAGGGAATAGCCATTGTTGCTATTTGCACCCGGGTGTGAATAGCCATCGTTGCTATTTGTACCCGGGTGTGAAAAGCCATGTTGCTATTTGCACCCTGGTGTGAATAGTCATTGTTGCTATTTGTACCCGGGTGTGAATAGTCATTGTTGCTATTTGTATCCGGGTGTGAATAGTCATTGTTGCTATTTGCACCTGGATGTAAATAGTCAAATCAACCATGCTGCAGTGTAATGATTAATTGTAAGTTAACGAAAACAAAAAAGCAGGACACCTTTCTTAAGAACTTGAGACAATTGGGGCTTGACCATTGCTCAGATGTTCTTAAAGATTGGACTCCACCTGGTATCTGAAAAACAATGTGAAAGAAAAAGGGAAACAGATTTAGTTATCAATTGCAAACATTTGATCAACTATGAACATTGCTATTTGCACCCGGGATCCTGCACTACAAAGCTGGTTTTATCAGGGTAACTTCGAGAGTAGCTTGGTCACGTGCAGCGTATGTTCCTGGTTAACCCATACCACGAAGGGTGGATATGTTTGATGCGAGATATGCTGCCATGGCAATTTACTCTACATCTCAAATCTGACATTAGCAGTTTAGGTTCTTTTTTAAGTTGGGGTTGAACTACTCTCTGAAATCTCAAAACAGATTGGTCCAGCAAGTGAGGATCATTCCGCCGCATGAAGGCGCACAACACATTTCAAAATTCAGTGCAGTGGTCAGTACAGTACGTGGGCATCCTTTGCCAAAACGAACCAAATTGTTGAGTCTGTGAGAATTGAGTCCGTGGATGGAAGAGTGTAGGTCTAGCTCAGACCGCTTATTTTAGCTTATGTCTAACCCTTGTCTTGTCTAAATCTAAATCTTGTCTAATATACATATGTGGTGTTCAGTGTTTTTCAGTGGTTGGCTGATGCAGAAGTCTCACCGAAATCATGAAGCGGATATATTTGGGCATCTGTGCCTTCACTTGTGCTTTTCTTCTGTGCTGTCTGTCCATGCTGAGATCCATGACAGAACGTACGGCGTTACCGCAGCAACCAGAGACTATAGTAGACACGATCAAACGTATCTCCAACTCTACGCATCTCATGGTGTCTGCTTTCAAGGAGCACCGGAGAGGCGGGGCCATACGGGTGATTAGCATCGTCAAGAGAAATGACCTTCAGAAGCTGTACTGTGTGCTCTGTCGTCGTGCTAATACCACAGGAGGGGAAGCTCTTGGTCAGTGTGTGGTCTCAGAGGCAAAAGTTGACGTACACACCGATCACTTTGGTTTTACTTACCACACATCAGACTTATTAGTGGAGCGGTTAACTGCCCATATACCCCATAATAGTTCACTTTGGTATGCAAGCATGAAAATTGGCACACGTGTTCTTTAGAATGCACTCTTTCAGCTGAGGGCGTTGTCCAAGCAAAAATCCAAGATGGCCGCCATTTTTTCAAGATGGCCACCTTCTCCAATTGAAAATAAGGTCAGAAATAGTTCACTTTGGTATGCAAGCATGGAAATTGGCACACATGTTCATTAGAATGCACTCTTTCAGTAAAGGGTGTTGGCTGTGCAAAAATCCAAGATGGCCGCCATTTTTCAAGATGGCTACCATCTCCAGTTGTAAATAAGGGCAAAAAATACTTTCCTTTGGTATGCAAGCATGAAAATTGGCACACATGTTCATTAGAATACACTCTATTGGCACAGGGAATTGGCGGCGTAAAAATCCAAGATGGCCACCATTTTTCAAGATGGCCACCCTCTACACTTACAAATAAGGAGAGGAATAGCTTACTTAATGATGAGAGTTTGAGATTTGGCACAAATGTCAACTATGATCAATGTTTTGAAAGACAGGCATTGGTTTCAGTAAAATCCAAGATGGCCGCCGTTTTCAAGATGGCCACCCTTTCCACGTAAATAAGACCAAGAATACTTCGCTTAACGATATGAGCATGAAATCTGGCACAAATGTTCATTGGAATCCACTCTTTCAAAAAGAGGTGTTGGCCAAAGGGAAATCCAAGATGGCCATTGTTCAAGATGGCTTCACTTTACACTTGTAAGTTGTAAGGCCAATAATAGTTCAGTTAAAGACGCAAGGATGAAATTTGGAACACATGTTCATTAGAATCCACTCTTTGAAATAAGGACATTGACCATAGGAAAATCCAAGATGGCTGAGATATTTCATGATGGCTATCATCTCAACTAATAATTCCTAATGTTGCCTGCTTTTAAGTACAGTTACTTCCATGGAAAAAAACATACATACATCTAAAAAAGGTTGGTTGTTTTTGACAAAACCTTCTCAGGTGGAATATAAAAGGACCAGGCAGGTCCTACAGTTACACTTTACATCTGCAATTTCACTAGGCCTTGCACGCAAGATCAAGCCTCTAGCATTCACACTTTCTACACTTAGCAAACTCTTCACAACTCTTTGCAATGGTTGCCTTCTCCATTCTTCATCAACCTTCTCCCATCTTCAGTCAGCTGGATTTGTAACTTCTGGCTGGCAGACTTGTTTTAACCTACACCCAGCTTGCTTGACTTGTTGCATCTTTAGTGTGATGTATCAGTTCAACTATTGTTTGAGGATTTTCTTCATATAGTCTTGCCTTTCTGGCAAAATGTTTATGTCTTGTATCATCAATACAATCTGCAGCACTGAACTTCCCAATCATGAACACCACTACTTTCTACAGAACCCTAATGTCGTCCTCCTCAATGTTCGGGGAGAGATGGTTACTGGAGTGACCTCTGTAAAACTGCCCCAAGTCTGCTATGTGGTCTCCTTTTCTTTTTAAAATTTCATCAGTGGTTTTGAAGACTGAGACCACATCACAACTTGCGAAAGCATTAAAGATCAACATGTCTTTGACCTTCTCTAGGCCAGCAGTCCTGTTAAGGTGGTGAATGTCAATCAATCAAAGGCTCTGGCTTTGAGCACACATCAGCCACAGCTGCTGCACATGTATGCTTTGCTGAGTGGGGGAAATTGCCATTGGCACAATGGCATGGACACATATGTGGCAATTGGCTTCCTCTTGGGGAATATGCATCTCATTCAGAAAGATGTTTTTTTTGGCGAGCCAAGTGCTTCAGGTAAATGTGCTTCAGGTAAATGTTACGTAACCAAGTTTGGTGTAGATATCTGAACAACCAAAAAATAAACCTGCTCTAACTTGGTCAGGACACTCTCAAAACCATTATAGTTCTCCTGGTCAAACCTTTTGACCACAGTCAACTCAATGAGAGGTGTAGGAGGTGGTGTTACCAGTATAGCATTATACCTGGATTCCAATGGCTTTCCCTTTGTAAACACGGTGTAGTAGCGAGGTCAAAAGGAAATAGCTGTGGGTTCCCGCAACTGGTCAGCAAAGAGTTAAAAGGGCAGTCACTACAATACACATGACTTGTCTGGGGGTGAGAAAGTTGGCTATTCTGAGGTATGTTGGCATTTATCTGTGGATATGTCCAAGACTAGTTAAAATCCAGAAGATTGCTGAAAACTGGTAAGTCTTCAGGGCAACTGGACATCCCATTGCAGAGTTGAGAATATATCAAACAGGTGCAAATGCTAGCTTGGTCTAATTTACCCAGCCTTATGAAGTTTAACATGTTCAGTTTAGTCTGTCTGATCCTTCTATACCTGTACATATTTATGATAAGATTCTCATAACTTCAAGTGTTTTTTGCCATGTTATGAAAAAAAGTTTGCTATTGCACAATTTTGGAATGAAGCCATCTTCCATTTTCCTTTGGCCAGCACCCTGTTACTCAAAGAGTGGATTATTCAATAAAACATGTTGTGCCTAATGTCATGTTTGCATCATTAAGTCAACTAGGCCATCACCGTATAGTATATGCATGAAAAGGGTGGCCATCTTGAATAAGAGGCAGCCACTATGGATTTTTTCCATGGCCAACACACTGTTTTGAAAGAGAGGATTCTTATGAACATTTGCCCCATATTTCATTCCTGCATCATTGAGGTAAGTATTCTTAGGCTTATTTACAAGAGGAGAGGGTGGACATCTTGAAAAATGGCAGCCATCTTGATTTTTTGTGTTTGCCAATGTTTTTTTTGAGAAAGAGTGCATTCTAATGAACACTTGTGCCTAACCGCATTCTTGCATCATTAAGTGAACCATTCTTGGCCTTATTTACAAGTGTAGCAGGTGGCCATCTTGAAAAATGGTGGCCATCTTGGATTTTTACGCCGCCAATGCCCTGTGCCAATAGAGTGTATTCTAATGAACATGTGTGCCAATTTCCATGCTTGCATACCAAAGGGAACTATTTTTTGCCCTTATTTACAACTGGAGATGGTAGCCATCTTGAAAAATGGCGGCCATCTTGGATTTTTGCACAGCCAACACCCTGTACTGAAAGAGTGCATTCTAATGAACATGTGTGCCAATTTCCATGCTTGCATACCAAAGTGAACTATTTCTGGCCTTATTTTCAATTGGAGAAGGTGGCCATCTTGAAAAAATGGCGGCCATCTTGGATTTGTGCTTGGACAACGCCCTCTGCTGAAAGAGTGCATTCTGAAGAACACGTGTGCCAATTTTTATGCTTGCATACCAAAGTGAACTATCATGGGCCTTATCTGCTCTGCTATATTGTGTACCAGCCCGTCACCTATGGAGGCTACTGATGTCAGTATAACAACAGATCCCAACACTCAAACAGAGAGATTAGAATATTTGCCAATTCAAAATAGGGTGATTAAAAAAATATTAAAGTACAACTTCACCGTATGCATATCCAACCTCTTTGGAGACTTCAATAATGCCCTCCAGGTTGTGCAGACCTTCGAGGTCTACAAGCTGCTAGGCGTTCAGCGAGTGGTCATCTACAACACCAGCTGTGGCCCAGATGTGGATAAAGTTCTCAGGCATTACATGAAACATACCCTTGGCCAATAGACAAGTTCCTAAAACCCTCTAGAGGCTTTCAGCCATACAGGGACCCTGGGGACGTCCACTACTACGGACAGACCACAACTCTAAATGACTGCCTGTACAGATACATGTATGAGTCACGATACCTTCTCCTCAATGACATGGATGAGATCATTATGCCTTACAAACACACTAGCTTGGGAGAATTAATGGCTGCCCTACAGAAGCAGCACCCTGCCGTGGGGGTGTTCATGTTCGATAACCGCGTTTATACCAGGAGCAAGTCGGATGGCAGCGGTCGCTTTGACCTGTCTGAATGGAAGAGTGTGCCTGGTGCAAACATCTTGCAGCACATTTACAATCAACCCTACGTTGACACATTCAAGCAAAACAAGATGATCATTGACCCCCGCCGTGTAGAGCAGACATCTGTACACAAACCACTGAGGCCTGCTACGCCCTACATCTATGTACCATTTCACGTCTGCCACTTAATCCACGTCTGCTTTGGAAGAAAAGACATCCGCTTCAAGAAGGAGCTGTACGAGGACAAGAAGCTTTGGGACTTTGCAGAGAAGCTGATTCCCAGTATCAGTCATGCACTATACAAGTCAGGCTTGATAGATAGACCCCAGATAAACAAACCAGCTCTTCCACCAAAGGGTCTGCGATTGCATGAACAGACTTGACTACTACTCTTCATGTAGAACGTACCGACATGCAAGCATTTGTTTAACAAATGTAAGACTGTTCCTTTTTTGTACAGCCTTTTTCAGTTTCAGTGGTGCCGTTACATTTGTAATTCTATTGATTCCTCATAACTTGTGTTTTCCTGGTTATACAGTTGCAAATGGGTCATTTTCATGAGTAGTAGTAGGCCTAGACAAATGAATCTCTAAATATGTATACTGTGGTCTTGCTTTTGCCATTTCCCTGTAGCAGTTTGAGACTTCTTGTGATGCCTTTGTTTTCTTGCCTTAATTGTGTCTTAATCATATATTGTATTTATAGCATAGTATAGTAAAACAAATTAGACAAACTCACCTTGTGAGCAGCAAATATTTTGTTACCTGGAAATAATCCAAAAAAGATGCAAAAGCAAAGTCAACTGTCTATATGTGTATCTGTTTTCTGAATCTTTGTGCAGGCTTAGCATTGTAATAACACACACACACAGTTTAGCAGCTAAAACAGGTTTGAATGCCAATAGGTTGGATCCACAACTTCACTTATGGTGCGGTGTCAGGCTTTTCACATCATTGTCATTGTCATTGTCTTCTGCTAGTCGACCTTGAATGTGGGCTACCTAGTTACAATGCTTTTCATCCTATAATCTGGTGGGTGTAAATTACTGTTTATTGATCATTCGATTAAGGATACAATTGAATAGATAAATTGATGTAAGGAATGTTACATGTATATTGGCAATTACCAGTTTGTACACACAGACAGCATCTTGTTGTTGAACATAAAATATAAAAGTGTATGGAACATTAAATACCATTTAATTGGTTAGAGTTACAAAAGAATTAGACACATTTTCACACACAATTCCTTGTGCTACACAGTATTTATTAGGCTACACCAGGCATTTCTGGTAAGTGATTATAAAATTATCATACCGTATGAAAACCAACTAACTACGAGCCTTATGGGAGTGTCGTGTGTGAGAGAGAAAAAACAGGTGTTACTAAGACCATGTTCAGTCTAAACTTTATTTTGACAAAGTGTGTAGCTACTGCACTTTGCCTTTGTGCTGTAATCACTGTTGTTCGCATGGCGGCCAGCCTCCTGTGCAGCTCATGGGTGTAGAAGAGAACCCTGTCTTTCTTCAGGGTATACTAGCGGGTGGAACCTTGGGCTTTTAAAAAAATATTTTTCAGACAGGGCACCAAAATGAGAGAGGCAGGAAATGAGCTGGGAGAGAGAGACAGGGGAGGATCGTGAAATGACCCGGGTCAGAATTGAACCCAGGTCGCCGGTGTAGCGGCCATCCTTCTTCAGGGTATACTAGGGGGTGGCACCTCGCATGGCGGCCAGTCTCCTGTAGGGTATACTAGGGGGTGGCACCTCGCATGGCGGCCAGTCTCCTGTAGGGTATACTAGGGGGTGGCACCTCGCATGGCGGCCAGTCTCCTGGGCAGCTCCTGTGTGAAGAAGAGCACCCTGTCCTTCTTCAGCTCCTGGCCCTCACTCTGCTGCAGGTCCAGCTGCAGGTACTTCCTGCTCCCCTCATACTGAGGCCAGTGCACCAGACCTGCACCATTGGGAGAGCTGCACACAGTAACACACTATCAGTACTGTGCATAGTGCTTTAATCATGCATTTTCACCATACGCAACAGGTTATGAGACAATGGCCACATTTACATGACGCTTTTTATTCCGAATTAATAATTACTAATTAAATACTTCCGTTGAGTGAACTTTCTTTTAATTCCGAATTGTTAAGTGTTTACATGACGTTTTCAAAGCGGAAGAGGATCTATTCAGACTTAAATTGAGTTAATTCTGAATTCAATGTCTCATGTAAATGATGTGCAGTTATCTACTGTATGTATGTATGCATGTACCACTCTTCCATTATTTAAAAACAACACATGCATTAAATGTATTGGATTACAATGTGCATCGCTATACACTGCTGAAAAGGGCGTCGCAAATTGCATATAATATTTATATTAAACATTAGGCTACATGTACTATACGTATATTATAGCTGTACAAAACGTGAGAGAAGTGTGAGGACTCATAATCACCCTGTGCGAACAAAGTTTCCCCAGTACGCCATTGTGGTCCTGCATAGCTGGTTCTCTTCCTCTGTTGTTGAACCTACAGCAAATCACAATGGTAGTATATCACACTCAACACCAAATGCAGTTGTCTTGAACAAAGGACTTGTTTTACTTTCAAGAACAGACATTCTTAGCAATGCTCAATGCAATCTACTTCGTACAGTGCATTTAGGTAAAATGCACTTTTAAAAAACCCCACTAACGCTACTTGGTATATGCACTTATTTTTCTGTACATTTCCTGTGCACTTGCACGTATTCCATGCCATGGAGTATGTCCTTGATTGTAATACTTCACTTATAATGTGTAGCACAGTTGCTTTGGGTGTGTCCACATCATGGCTTCCGTAGCCTACCATTGATTTTGATGTGTCCATCCCAGAAGCAGGAGCCGAAGACGAAGCCCACATCATCTGCGTGGTCGGCCTTCACGAAGCTAGGCCTGCTGTCCTTGAAGATCTCTGGTCGGTGCTGGAACTCATACATGTACACAGGGACACCAGCATCTGCGGTCGCAAAACTGAAAATGAAAGCCTACCTGGGGAACTCACATTCTTATTGTGACACACCACTCCACAGCACACAGTGCTCACTGCACACACTGAAATTGAATTTTTGCCTCAGCCCCAAATGGCACCCCAAGGCAGCAGTGTTTGACGATACCATGGGACGGGACGATACCATGCTCATACCATGCTCAGGGTACTTCAATCATGGGGGAGGATGGGTGAGAGCACTGGTTAATTACTACCCCCACCAACCCACAAACCTGCAATATTTGGGCTGCAAGTCTGATGCCCTAACTAGGCCTACTTACCCATGACTGCCCTAAAACTAACCCAGGTGGGTATTCCAAAACGTTGGTTAGCTGCAAAGTGATAGCCTACATCTGGCTAAGGTAACTTACAGGAAGTGGTGAATCTGCTAATACACAGCCTACAGGTTTCATTTAGTTAAGGAAACAAGGACTCTTCTAATAGATTATTTCTATTAAATGATTTACACCTGCCCCATGGTTAACCTTGTTTATGTGTCTGTGCAAGACGCATTTTCCCCGGAAAGAATAAAAATAATCTCTTGATTCTCTATTACTGGCCTACTACTACTACTACTACTAGCCAGGTCCTTGGAATACCCCACTGGCTCCTTATAGCATGCCTTGCTGGAAGGCACCCGCACCTACATTCATCCTAATACGTGGGTTCACCGTGTTTATCAACACGATGCTGTGAGGAGGGGCAAGACACTGACAGCCAACCATGTGAGCTAAGCTTTTGACTGACAGCGGTTTCAAGCAATCAGAGGTTGAGTTGTGAACAGCTAGTGTCGCGCAGCTAGCAGAAAACAAAAATGTTGAACCCATCTATAGCGTAGCGCAGGATTCAAACCTGGTGCACCAGACTCACCTCTGTGATATGCAGCTACTTTGAGGATGGGCATGACCATGAACAGGTCACCAAGGGCCTCTGTGAACTCGTCCCTTATGGCCTCAGGAGTGTGAGCGTCTTTCAGATACTCATCGACAATCAGCTCGTTGGCACCTGTGGCCTAAGAATAACCAATGTTAAAGAGTGTTAAAAGGCACTAAGGGTATTGAAATGTCATGGGTCATATAAAACATTAGATGCATAAATGTTAGATGTAAATGCTTTCAGGGACTGTAACCAATACTTTGTAGACTAAACCTGAATTAATGTAAGTCACTTTGATAAAACATAGTAATGCGATGTAATGTAATGTGATGTAATTGTTGAAAAAGAGTAATGGAGACTAAAAAAGAGACTCACGTTTCCTGCAGGGAAGAATGTGTTGACCATTGTCATGACGGTTGATCGAGTCATTCCTTTCTCCCAGCCAGGAGGGCAGAAGGCCTTGGAGGATGTTTTAAAAACATACATTTCATCTTATGTAAAATTGTTAAACATTTGGATTTTCTGCTTTTAATACGTGGGGCAATGAAAGGAATTCCATTCCATTCTGCTCTTTTCAAATCATGAAATGCAACTTGAAGAATACACACCATATGACTAAGAAAAATGAATAAGACTAAGTTACATTTGGAAGTATCCATCCAAACTCATGGTTTGTGACTCCAACTATGACGGGGACCTTCATGAAGTCTTTGGATTTCAACACCTCCTCAGCCACGTCCGTCAAAAAGGTCCCGTCCACCGCAGCACCCAGGAAGATTTTTTGCTTTCATTTGATTAAAATAAAAAATCAAAGTCAGAGTAAGATATAATTCTGTGTGCATTGCAAGATTTTGAGCAAAACTATGCTCTTGCCCTGCTACTTGAATCTTCACACTTCACCAATTGTCAGGGACAGTTTATAGCCTACACATGGTTTGAAATTTCATTGCTGAGTGGGCCCATAACTGATGTACCACATTTACTTCATAGTGGATCATTATTACTCCAGTCGTGAGTCATTCATCATTATGTATTGACTACTAATGGAGTGGACATTTCTGCATGCATGAATCATATGTTTATTCACTATTAATCAGTCATTACTTCAGACATTTTTCCGTCCCTACTCACGTAACCTTATTGTAAAGTGTTACCTAATAGGGTAACAGCCAACCATTACAGAGTTGAGCATACTGTGTAACATCCATTTCTTTTTTGTGTGCTTTACAGCCTGTGTAGCTTTGTACATTTTAAACATAAACTCACCTTCTTCATACCAGTGATGAAGTCCTCAGACTTCTTTAGCCTCATGCATTTGATCAGCTCCTCAGTAGAGCTCGAGTCACACTCCATTACCTTTGCCACCATCTGATGGCACATATCAGAGGAAATCAGATGTACTGTCTGCTGTCTTTACGCTATCTACACTACCTAACCACCATACTACCTAGGCCTGGGTCCGAAAAACAGGTCAGGTCATTTTGGCATAGGCAAGCCCCTCACAGCACCTCCTGATTTTCTATGATATTGTATTAGCTCAGTCTGCTGAGACCAATGGGCCACCCCAACAACATCTGCCTCTGGGGTTAAGTGCTCCGTATGCCAGATGACCAGTCCAGCCCTGGCCATACAGCTGCTGAAGATATACCATAGATTACTATGAGCAAAGTCATCTTTCTATAACCTGGTTCTCACGCAGAAGGATGAGCTCAAGAAGTTGAGAGAATATAAAGGGTCTGCGTGAGAACCAGACTAATCTTACAGTCTTACAGTTAAGTCATCTTACAAAATGCAAATTTAACCACAGTTAAATAGTAAATAGTAACAGCCATAGTACCAACCATATTAATATAGTGGAATGACAAACCTTGGCGAAGACCAGAGGAGTTTTAGTAGTGTACGCCCCAAGAGTTGCTGCTCCGCTCTGAAGAATGGCTCGATGAAAAAGACCCTTGGATAGAGGAGACAGGATCTGGGACAAAACACACAAAAATAAATAATAAATCATAACAAAATGTATTCACACACACTCGATAGAGCTTTATTCAGGAAAGCTGAACAAATTCTGCCATTGCTTCTGATAATTTTCTAAGCAGTCACTAGATACAAAGTATAACGGAGGCCAACACAACGCAGAGTGAAAATTTGAACTGTTACATATGCACTAGCCTACAGCATGGGCTTGTCTGACAGTCATTCTTTGAAGGAAATATTTGCATTGAAGCCATGTGATGTTAATAGCTGTAACAATATAGTATATGTTAATTGCACAGCTGTATATGAACAATGCTGGGTAGGCCTACATACTATGAACAGAGATGGGTAATGCCTAGATTCAGAGGCTATAAGCAAGTGCCACATGCCACTATGTGGTTTTACCTGCAATTGTTTGTAGAAAAAAAAGTTGTTTTCTTTTTTTAAGTGCTTTTTTTCTGCAAACGTTACTTTTTTGTTCAGCACCAGGGATTGTGCCTAAGTAACTCCACGATTTACCTGCATTGGACAAGAAACTGTTTTTTTGTAATATGTTTTTTTTTATTGATTTTTTATTTTATTTTATTTTACCTTTATTTAACCAGGGAAATAAAATCACATTGAGAATAAAATTCTCTTTTCCAAGTGAGCCCTGGCCAAGGCGGCAGCACACATTACATTTACAGACAGGACCAGACAAAACAGAAAAGATTAAAATAGATGAAGAGATACAATTGCATGTTATGTGTGGCACTGGATTATATATTCTCAATCTATATTACCCATCAATGTTACTATGATAACTTCTGGATGCAGGTTACCCATCACTGCATATGAATAATTGTGCTACACAGAAGTACAGTTTATTATTCTCATCATAATTTACCAATACAGAAGCACTGATGGCTCCAGCCGACTCTCCTGCGATGGTGACAGAGTTGGGGTCTCCCCCGAAGCTCTGGATGTTCTCCTGCACCCACTGCAGAGCAGCTAGCTGGTCCAGGAACCCCCAGTTCCCCTGGGCGTGCTCATCTCCAGTGCTTTAATTAAAACCAAACAAATACATATATACTGTACATACCATATCAGTATGCAAACAAATACGACCACGGACACATATTGTTAGTGTTTAGAGAGATTTCATGAAACACACAATTGCATTACCACTAGAACCAGATCTGGTTCTAACTCTAGTCTCACCAGCGACACTGCATACAGTGTTCTAGATCTACGTACACTCCTGTCCTTCATATTGGTTTTTTGTTGTTATTTTATTCAGGTGAGTTCTTACATTGTTTCTATTCTTTCATATCTGATGTTTTTATATGAAGCTCATTGGGCTGCCTGTGTATGAAATGCGCTAAATAATCTTGTCGCTCAGAATTGCTCAATGAGTTATACAACATATCGTATATATTGCATTACACATGTACTATATTCTAGCTCACAGTGGCAATTTACCTTAATAATATAGAAACGACAAGAAATACGTACAATTGAATCATCTGGATCTAAGACCCTTCAGAGAAGTGGTTCTCCATTCATCATATGCTGTGTGCTTTTTCACAATACCTTAAATACCCCAGGAAGCCAAGACGGTATTGTATGGCAACCACCACGATGTTCTCGTACGCTGCCAGCACAGCACCGTCGTATTGGGACGCGCCACCCATGTACAGACCCCCTCCATGGATCCACACCATTACCTTTGCAAGACAAACCCAAGCGTTATTAATAAAGTTGTGTAATAACTGGCTAATTATTGCACAGTATTTCTATGTCTCCTATAGTACACTTGTGCTCTTTGTGCGCTGTTTCAGTGCGTAGGGCACTCACGCTGAAAATTCTGTGCACTGAAAGTACAACCTTTCCATCACTATGCACTAGACTTCAGTGCACTTGGCACACTAGGCACTAAATGTCAGTGCACTGACAAAAGTGTGCCGTTTGAGACACAGAAAGTGTTTGACATGATATACCAAAATAAACAAAATGACCCCCCAGTACAATGTCGGTGCTGAGTCTCTGTGTTCTTACTGGCAGTTTTTCGTCCGACGACGGCTTTGCAGGAGTGTACACATTGAGGTATAAGCAGTCCTCAGACACAGCAGGAGGAGTGAATTCAATAGCCATGATCTTAGACGTTGATTCCACAATTTCAGGGTCTTGGATGCACCTTTCATTCAAAGGACACAAACAAGAATTAGCATCGGGCAATTGGCACGGTACGGCAGCCCCCAGAGCTGGGGTGCATTTCTCGAAACCATAGTTGCTAACTATGTTAGCTACTATGTTGTTTGCAATGCAATTTCCCATTGGCAACTAAGTTGTTAACTGGCTAACTACTACGCTTTCGAGAAATGCACCCCTGTGTGAATGTGGGAATGTGGGAATGTGTGGGAATGGTTACCGATCGCCGCCCGGATCAAGCACAAGGCACTGACCCTTGCCTACAAAACCATCACAGGAACGGCCCCAGCTTATCTGAAGGACCTACTAACGCCTTATGTTACTGGAAGAGATCTGCGCTCATCCAGCACAAGCCGTCTGGCTCTGCCATCCAGTCGCTCTAGGTACTCCCAGTCAAGATTGTTCTCCGTTGTGGTTCCCAAGTGGTGGAACAGTCTCCCAGAGGCAGCAAGACTAAGCACCTCTCTTGCAGCCTTCAAGAAACAACTAAAGACATTCCTCTTTCGAGAGAATCTACTAGACTAATGATTGAACTGGCCTTGCCCCAGGGCAGAATCCTGACATTATGTTTAGTTTAGTTTAGTTTGTGAGTGTGTGTCTGTGTGTGTGTGTTCTCATTATTTCCTCTTTATTATAAAAAAAAAAAATAAAAAAATAAAAAAAAATAAAAAAACAACTAACCCCTCTTTGTAATTGCACTTGTTGTTCTGTATATCTCCTGTGCACTTTGTATTTGCTTGTGATGTTGGCTTGATTATGTCCTCTTCTGAAAGTCGCTTTGGTTATAAAGCGTCTGCCAAATGCAATGTAATGTAATGTAATGTAATGTGTATGTGTGAGTGTATTTGGAAAGCGCTTTGAGACAACTTCATTGTTGTGATACGGCACTAAATAAATACATGTTGTATTGTATTGTATTGTATTGTATTGTATTGTATTGTATTGTATTGTATTGTACAGGATGTAGGCTGGTGGTGCTGGCTGTTACGTCCCATTGGTCCAACAGCACATTAGTCCGAACAGACATGTTAAAACTATGCCCAAACCTAAACAATTCCTAAACCTAACCGCAACTAAAAGCACGTTCTCCAGGACTGAATGATTCAATTGAGATGATGCCTTTTCTATAGCTAGTACACTGCGTTGTAATTTTGACTTGGTATAGGGGAACCCCCTTTTTTATACTGTTTCATGAATACTGTATGGATTATTTTGTTTCATTTTCATTCTTTCACTTCTTTTCTCCTAGTTATGTGTTTTTAGGACGATGAGGAGGCGGTGCGTCATAACCAATTTCCGCCTACCTGTCAATCACCCGTCAAACCCCTGTCAAACTTTTCTTTTGTTACCTGCGCCAGTGACGCTTCAGTATTGACTCTCCTGATGAAGGCCACTCCTTGGCCGAAACATGTTGGCGTTTTTAACTTTTCTACAATGATTTAGCCATTTAATAAATCTATTTTAACTTTTTTGGGAAGAGTGCCTTGGATACTTCGTTTCTTTTGCATCCTATTTTTTGACCAAAGAGCACCTTCGGACTACCAACCAAAAACGCAGTAGCCCTCCAACTTTTCCTATTGCACGTTCTGTCAGTATACAGTTATTTTAGCATCATAAGTTTGTAAATATTCACTTTTAAGTTTACTGAAAAGTAAGAACTATGTCCAAACTAAAACAATTCCAAACTCTAACCGTCAGTAAAGGCATGTTTATGTCTGAAAAGACGTGACCATGTGCGTATCCCAGTAGCTGCGTGTTGCTCCTGTATGGCTTATTGTCGGACTGGACTGTCGGACCAATAGGCTGACCCCGGTGCTGGCATGGGCAGTGAAATTAAGGTCTATGTTTGGGCTGTGACAAGGATGGTTGACAAGGATTTTCCAGCTCTCTGAATCATATGAATATGTCTTTACATTGTGACTCTTAATACCAGAGGAAAAGTAAAAGTATTTATGGTGTAAGAAGAAGCACATGATAGCACCCTAGCACATGCTATTACATAGCTGTTACAACATTTACTTCATTGTACCTAAATAGGTAAGTAAACTGTGTTGATACTGAAAAACAATAAAAACCTATCGAGAACCCACCGCAAACTTGATCCAACCAATGCAGAGTCAGCTGATCGTAAGACAGGTACAAAGGTCTACTTTTTTATTTATATAAGTTACATGTGTTGGAAGGAAACTGTTTCATTATTTTACTTTTACTTTTGACTCCTCTGGTTAATACCCACATTTTAGGCTGCTGTGTGGCGTCCCTCTCCCCCTCCCAGGACTCTGCAGGTTCAGGGGGGGCAAAGCGAAGGGGGCCCAGGGGGGGTTGGGCGAAGGGGATCCCCAGATACTGCTGCACCGGCCTATCAGAGCCCTTGACACTCATGGAGGCTCCACGGAGAGTCCCATTCCTCACAGACACCACAGGAGCAGGATCTGTGGTATTCAGGTAGGGTTGCCAACCGTCCCTTGAAATACGGAATCGTCCTGTATTTACAGATAAAAGTACGGGTTCCGTATTGAACTGAAACGGGACACGGGACGTTAAAATGCAGGAAATTACATCTAAGAAATGCTAAATTTTCTGGGGGATGATCCTCAGACCTCCGGCACGATGAAGTGTCCCGTATTTTTTTCATTGACAGTTGGCAACCCTATATTCAGGGAACTTGATTTTTAACAATATAGCAGCATTCTCGGCTACCATGTAAACACATTGTAAACTGAACAGCAATTTTATTAGTAATCTATTATTAATACTGTAGGTGTGGCTTGAGTTTGTGTTTGTTTGATAAAGATAGGCCTACATATCATGACTGTGCAACATTTATCCAAGCCATTCATTCATCTTTGTAAGCAGTCATACATGTACTAATACAGTACACACACAATCAATAATGTGTATTCATCCATCCATTATATTTCTTATTCTTTTAGTTTCTAAGCAGAACACACACTGATGTATTTATTTGAGACAGTATAGCCCGTGACAAGAATGCATCAATACATTTTCACGTCCACCCACACACACACACATGTATTCATTCACACATACACGTCATGTTACATACCTGATTGTGCTTGTGAAGTCTGAACAACACCAAGAGTCAGAAGAGCACAGAGTAATGCTAATGTCCCGCTCATCATGACCAGTCAACACCTCACCATGGACGACACTCGATAGTTCTCTCCCTTCTTATCCTCTCTCCCTTTCTCTCTCTCTCTCTCTCTCTCTCTCTCTCTCTCTCTCTCTCTCTCTCTCTCTCTCTCTCTCTCTCTCTCTCTCTCTCTCTCTCTCTCTGTCTCCAGTTCAGTGTTGTAAACACACCACACCACCATGGACGGCACTTTCTCTCCCTCTTTATTCCCTCCTCCTGCCTTTCTCTCTATCTTGATCTGGGGGTCCACAAAATGACCCTTGACCTCTCAATCAAATAAACAAACATTATGCACATGTCCTCCCAGTGACCTCCGCAGCTGTGGGTTTTGCAACACATCCATTGATTTCAACCCTCAACTCCAGACACCAAACACCATGTCAAAGGGGAACACACGATACTCTCAAAGTTGAATGGGATGTTGTATGTAAGCTGTTGTAAACATCGAAACGTAACGTTAGTCAGGCTTTTGTACCTAAAACACGGTTAAAACTGAGAACTTTAGGTGCAACTTTAACCCTTGTAAGGTGTTCGGGTTATTTTGACCCGTTTCAGTTTTTTGTTTGAGGGAAATAGTATCAGTTATTACTCTTTCACACTGAGATTCACAGGCTTTGGCTCATTTTTAGTGTGGAACATGAATCTGAAAAAAAAAGATTGTGACCCCCCCCCCCCCCCCCCTCTTGCTATTGCAATTGGCTCCAATTGGCTTCTTTCTCTCTCTGTATCTCTCACTCTCAACAACATAGTATATACATAGAAATTCACAAGAATAATGAAGGGCACATGCGGGTGAATATTAGCTATGATTTTTTCCTTTTTAAATTATTTATTATTACATTTACATTACATTACATTACATTACATTACATTGCATTTGGCAGACGCTTTAAAACCAAAGCGACTTTCAAAAGAGGACATGATCATAGCCAACATCTAGCAGATACAAAGCGCACAGAAAATATACAGAACAACAAGCGCATATGCAAAGAAGGGTTAGTTAGATTTTTTTTTTTAGAGTACACACAAACACACACACACATACATACACATCAAGGCAAGAGTCTATATACAGTCCCAGGAAAAAGTTTGTACACCCTTTGAAATTTCTTACCTTTCTGTCAAAATTGATCATAAAACATGGTCTGATCTTCCCGGAAATCGCAAGAAGGAACAACCAGAGTCTGCTTTAATTAATTCAACCCAAACATTTACAAGTTTTCATATTTTCATTGGCCATAAGATGTAAACATTCACAGGACAGCAAGGCATAAGTAAGTACACCCTTGCATTCAATAGGTTTTAACCCTAAGTTAGTCGGAATAACCTCAACCAGATGTTTCCTGTAGTTGCAGATCAGATTAACAAAACAATCTGGATGTATCTGGTCTCCCTCTTCTTTAGAAAACTGCCTCTCGTCAGCAAGGTTTGTGGGATGTCTGGAGTGCATAGCTTTCTTGACTTCATGCCATATAATCTCAATTGTTTTTTGTCAGGGCTTTGACTGGGCTATTCCAGAATGTGTATTTCATTATTATGAAGCCATTCTAAAGTCAATTTGCTTCTAAAGTATGGGTTGTTGTCACATTTCAGCACCCATCCTCTTGTGTGCTTCAACTGTGTGACAGACTACCTCACTTTCTTTCTGTAAAATATCTCGATAAACTTCAATAAACTGAGTTCATTGTTCCACTGATGATAGCAAACTCAAAAGGGCCTGAGGCAGCAAGGTAGCCGCATATAATGATGCTCCTGCCACCATACTCAAAGGCGGAGATGATGTTTTGGTGAAGGTGTGGTTCTCCAGTTCTCCTCCAAACATGACATTGTATGTTCCCCTGAACAATTCAACTTTGGTTTCAACGTTGGTCTACAGAATATTTTGCAGTAATTATATGAAGCATATAAATGCTTTTTCGCAAACCTCAAAGGTGCAGCAATATTTTTTGGACAGAAACCCCATTAATTTTAGATTGGCAGAATGAATCCCATTTTTAGCTATTCTTGGTTACATCTCCTCTTCTGAGTATGGTGGCGGGAGCATCATTATATGCGGCTACCTTGCTGCCGCAGGTCCTTGACAGTTTGCTATTATCAGTGGAACAATGAACTCAAGTTTATTGTGATATTTTACAGAAAAAACGTGAGGAAGTCAGTCACACAGTTGAAGCACACAAGAGGATGGGTCCTGAAATGTGACAACAACCCATACTTTAGAAGCAAATCGACTTTAGAATGGCTTCATAATAATGAAATACACATTCTGAAATAGCCCAGTCAAAGCCCTGACAAAAAACTATTGAGATTAAATGGCATGAAGTCAAGAAAGCTATGCACTCCAGACATCCCACAAACCTTGCTGACGAGAGGCAGTTCTCTGAAGAAGAGTGAGACAAGATACAAACAGATTATTTTGTTAATCTGATCTGCAACTACAGGACAAGTCTGGTTGATGATATTGCAACTAACTGAGGGGTTAAAGCCTACTTAATGCAAGGGTGTACTTACTTATGCCCTGCTCTCCTGTGAATATTATGGCCTTATGACCAATAAAAATATGATAACGTGTAAATGTTTGGGTGGAATTAATTAAAGCAGACTCTGGTTGTTCCTTCTTGAGATTTCCGGGAAGATCTGACCATGTTTTATGATCAATTTTGACAAATATGTAAGAAACTTCAAAGGGTGTACAAACTTTTTCCTGGGACTGTATATATATATATGGGTAGATGACGTGACGTGTAAATTTTGCTGTCGCAGGCTCTTAAAATTAAGTAAATTCATGCTTTCAAAATTGTCAATGCTTTAAATGATTAAACTAATGTCGTTGTTGTGAAAAAGTAATGTGTAATAAATCCAGAGCTTAAATAAGTATACTTAATTTTGAGTCAAATATCACATTTGTCCTATGGTGTGACTGAGGCAAGCCTGGTTCTCCATACTAAAACATTTTTAAATAAATAATCAAAGCTCAGTCATTTGTCTAAACAACCCTGGCATGTTTTTCAAGGTGTCTATTTTAGCAAGTGGCAATGCTTAATTTTTTCCTGTTTTTCTGAAACCGTATGGATTTATGAAACTTTGTCGCAGAAAACAATGTCCTGTGGTGTGACATCATATTTTTGGTTAATTCTGTGGATAATTATCTATTGTTGAAGCTCCAGCGGTACATAAATTGTGACTTTAGACCCTTAAGAAGCCAATGGCAAGGGTGGATTTTAGATTTTTCTCTCAGAGTTCTTCAGTCAATCAATTATGTTTTGCTACCACACGATGTATTAGTTTTGTAGTCCTTTGGTGTGACAGCCATAAAATACATTTTGACAATAGTGTATATTTTTCATATTTTTTTCTTATGTAGATGTATGAAAATGCATCTGACTAAAGGTGAAATTGTATTTCAGTTGGCAACGACATGGCTTTAAATTAACTCAAAAGCTCAAAAGTCCTATGGTGTGATGGTAAAAGTCCTATGGTGTGACACTTTGGAGTATCACATCAAAGTACAAACAGGTCACACCAATGGACTAGATATTTGAGAAATAGCTTTTAAAACAACTGGTAGTACATATTTTTGTTGTTGTTGTTGTTTGACTAGATAAATATTGTGTATTCAAATTACTTATTCCTTTATTGGCCTTTGGAATTTATACTTTGATGCATTGTTGATGAATATTTGCTGTTGATTTTAGACACTGTCAAATTATATAAAATGTCATTAATGGTGCTTTGAAACCATAAAATATGACGGTATCAGTGAGAGAGTATATAGAGGAGTATGTAAGGGTTAACGTTCGGCGAGAAGGTCGCTACCGTGGAATAGCAGCAGGACAGAGAGAATCTTTAGACCCCGACGCGGAGCGGAGGGGTCTTGTTCTCTCTGAAGTGCTGCTATTCCACAAAGCGACCGACTCGCCGAAAGTTAACCCGCTTATTATATGGATATACACATGCGGGGACATTTCTTTAGACCTATTTAATGTTAAGATTGTTGCTGCGCAAAACAAAACAGTGCCGTTGTGGAACACCGCTAGGCAACAGCTAGGTAGGCTAGCCAGGACAACAGGTGTTGTCTATCACAGCAGCTGATTAGAGTGACAAAAGACCGGACACCCTGCGGAGTGATATGAAACATTCGCTTTAGCCACTGACTTGTATACAAGCCAGTGGCTTTAGCAGTGAACGTCTTGTTGCCATTGACAGCGGTAGCCAGGACAACGGGTGCTGTCTATCACAGCAGCTGATTAGAGTCTTGTTGAAAAGTCGCTTTAGCAGTGAAAAGTCTTGTTGCCATTGACAGCGGTCTGTTATAGACCAACCCGTCCGTTATCGAAAAATAACAGACGTCCGAACGTTGGGGAGCCCCGTTGAAATGAATGGAGCATTCGACAGATGACGTCACAACCATATAATAAAGATCAATAAAGTATGCTGTGGAGAGCTCAATATACAGCATAAATGTGCTGTCCAGCTTGAGATACCAAACAGGCACTGGCCACTACACACTACAGGTTCAATGGTGTGACAGTCATAGCATACCTACAAAAGTGTGATGGTCATGCCAAGGTCACACTTCAGTATGAGTCTTATGAGCTCTGCAGGTTACATTCAATGACCGCATGACTGTCATTAAGAGTCACGATAGGCTGATAATCGACGATTCAAAGTAGGGATGCAAACGATTAATCGATTAATGCATTAATCGATTAAAAAAACATTAATCGCAATTAATCGTCAATTCAACTGACAAGAGACCCAGGTGAAATGGGCATGTGAAGAGTGTGTGTGAAGAGGGGTGTGAATAGTGGGAATATTTAAATCACCTTTGGATAAAATAATTGAAATAGAATTAATTTAAATGTGGTATTTTATCTCAATATTTAATTACATTTTTAGATTTAGTAGTTTTTTTCCAAGAAACATTGAGATTTCAGGGGGAAAACGCTGCTTATCAATTAATCGTAAGTCGATCGATAAGACTATCAACTAATGATTAATGAATTAATCGATAATTTGCATCCCTAATTCAAAGACTTATAAGTGTAAAGTGTAGGTCCATATTGACTACAACATTACATTATGATCAAAAGACAAAATAATCATGTTGATATATTTGTTTCTGGCTCAGTGTTGCATTTCTGTCCTTTAGCGTGACATGAATGTCCTACGGTGTGACATGTTTTAAACGCTCAAATATTTGTTTGAGCTAAACAATATGTTTGATAAACACTGAATATTGCATTAGGGAAGAACAAATTATCGTCCCTGAAAAGTTAGTATAAATTCGGACAATTTTGAACATTTAAAAGAAAGATATCCCTGTTTTTCCTCGAAGGTTTCTAATAATCTCACATCTAATGGGGAAAAAAATACTTAAATGGTAATTTCTCATTAGATTAAGACTTTAAAAAATTGCAATAAATATGAAGAGTGTAACAATGTTCATAAAACTCCATCAAGCCATTTCTACATTACTTAATATATTTATTTCTTAACGTCACACCAAAGGACATATTTTCAGCAAATTGCTTTATCAACGTAAATAAATAATCAATGAATAGACCAACATTGTGACCACTTGGATTTTTTGAAAGATTAATTGCTGCACTACATAGACATATACTTTTTCCCCTCATAAACAATGTTTTGTGAAAAAAATGTTTTTTGCTGCCTATCCGTCATCTACCCATATATATATATGCAGGGGTGATAGTGAAAAAAATCCTGAGCCTGAACTTTTGTCCTTGCTCGACGACGACAAGATACTGCATAGAGACGTATTTTGACACATTATTGTCAAAATTAGTGTATGACCATTATTCAAGCCTGATAGTAGAAGAAAACCCTGAACCTGTAACACTTTCTGAGAGAAGAATAACCTAATGGCTAATTATTATCAATGTTTTTATTTTTGCAAACTCTGTCAAGCCTGAAATCAGGCATGGAGCCTGAATACTATCAGCCCTGTATATGTTAAATATCGCGAGTAATATCGATATCGCGGAATACAGTCATGTTATCTTGTATCGCATATTTTTCTAATATTGTGCAGCCCCAGCGGCCAGCCTCCTGGGCAGCTCCTGTGTGAAGAACAGCACCCTGTCCTTCAGGGTATACTAGGGGGTGGCACCTCGCATGGCGGCCAGTCTCCTGTAGGGTATACTAGCGGGTGGCACCTTGCATGGCGGCCAGTCTCCTGCAGGGTATACTAGCGGGTGGCACCTGGCATGGCGGCCAGTCTCCTGGGCAGCTCCTGGGTGAAGAAGAGAACTCTGTCCCTCTTCAGGTCCTGGCCTTCACTCTGCTGCAGGTCCAGCTGCATGTACTTCCTGCTCTCCTCATACTGAGGCCAGGGCACCAGACCTGCACCATTGGGAGAGCTGCACACAGTAACACAGTAAGACAGCAGTTACAATGTTGTTGTTGTTGTTGTTGTTTACAGTTTTTCTCAATTGCTTCGGAGCATTTCTCGAATCTCTCTCGCAATTTGCAAAATACAATGTTCATTCTCAAAACAGTTTCAAAAGACTGGCAAAAGACTGTGGATGACCTGAAAAACCCAGTCTGCTCAAAATCCTTAGTTTGCCTCTCAAAAGCAAGTTTTTGTGTCAATGAACGTGTCAGTGCCATTCACAATGGTTTGTCATTGTGTCATATTGTATGGGCAAGATAGTCAACTTGATTTGTCATGTTGTCAATTGACTGAGGATTTATATTTGATGAGAAATGTTGTGATCAGATAAGACTGGACTAAATATACATTTAGAGCATGACTAATTTAGTGTGTGTGTGTGTGTGAGAGAGAGAGAGAGAGAGAGAGAGAGAGAGAGAGCGAGAGAGAGAGAGAGAGAGAGAGAGAGGGGGAGAGGGAGAGAGAGAGAGCAGCTCACCCTGTCCGCATGAAGTTGGCCCAATAAGCCATCATGGTTCTGCACAGCTGCTTTTCCTCCTCTGTAATCTTCCCTGTAATATTGCAGAAAACAAATATATAACAAAAATGATACCAACTCAACAAGCATTGAGCTCACCAACACATGTAGTTTAAATCCATATGATGGGTGAAAGACTACAATGATGGCAGAGAGAAAGCAATTGCGGTAACACTTTACTTGACGCCGGTGTCATAAGCATGTCATTACAGTGTCATAATAGTGTGCACAGTTATGCATGTGTCATAAACATTATGTCCATGTCCATTTTATGACTGTTGGCCTTAAGTGACATTTGGTTATGGCAAAGACATAGGTGGTTGTCTTTGCCATAACCGAATGTCACTTAAGGCCAACAGTCATTTGAGATGAAGGATGAACATCAATGGAAAACAAACAATGTGTCAGGAAAATATCCCAAAGGATTCACATAAGGGGAGTGGGATGGGGCAAGTCAAGTCAAGTCATCTTCATTTTTATAGCACATTTAAATACAACTCAGTTGACCCCAAAAAGATATACACACATAATAAAATACAGATATCTAGGCTACTATGAAGGCCTATATTAAATAAATAAAGTAAAAAATATTCCTGTGTCCCAAAAGCAAACCAATCAGACATCCAGACATATATCTATAGGTGTAGGATATAGAAGCCATATCAATAAACTTTCAATAAATATTCACTGCAAAAGTTCCTCTTGTTGACTTGGGTATAAAATGGTTGTAGGATTATATCTTTCCAGCAGAGGGAGACATATCACAAAGTATTGACATAAAGCGGAGGGTATACATGGGTTTTCTTTTTTTGTTTCCCCCTGGTGCGCGACCCTGGCTGTGCACAACTCAACCTCTGAGTGTCGGTCAAAAAATTAGCTCACATGGTTGGCTGCCAGTATCTTTCCCCTCCTCACCACACCATGCTTATGAACAAAAAAAACCCCATGTATAGGGAGAGAAGGGAGAGTCAAAACCAAAACAACAAACAAAGGTCAACTTTGCGATCAATCAATCAATCATGCAATCAATCTATCTGTCTGTCTTTCTGTCTGTCTGTCTGGTCTAGTCCGTCCGTCCGTCCCCCATACATCCACCATCCATCCCCACCTGTGACTCTGATGTGTCCGTTCCAGAAGCACGCCCCAAATATAAACATGAGCTCGTCTGAGTGGTCGGCCTTCACAAAGTCGGGTCTGGTGTACTCATGGGCCTCTGGCCGGTGATGGAACTCATACATGTACACAGGTGCACCCACGTCTGTTGGAACGAGAGAACGAGAAGCCACACAAGTCAATTCACAGGATTCTCACATAAAGCAAGGGTTCAGCACAACAAGCTTTCATTCTATAAGTATGCAGCCATTCAGAGATTTTACGTAAAGAAACAATATTTTGTTGTAACACAACACAAGTATGTCTGTTGAAAAGAGTTTGAAAGACCTGGTGTCACCCGTTGCCTCCACTCAACTACATGGCACACATTACGTGATGAAATTAAACTGTCTGATGCATCAGATTAGATGAGATTAGATTAGGGCTCTATTATACTACATTTGACTAAGAGGTGTATAAAGTTCAAGTACAGTAGAAGTACTCTCACCGCTGCAATTACACTAGTGGGGCCTACATGATTGTGGGGAGGGGATCTCATTTTTTTACCGTTTGATTTACTTGATTAATTTATTATTACTCATATTATTACTATTATTTACTTTAATTTATTATACTTCATGATATACTTCATGAATTTAGACTTTATTTGACTACTTCTTTTTGGTTACTTCTATAGGCCTACTTCAAACTACGCAGTGTTGTTGCTCCACCCACAATTTCGTTGACTTCATTGCCAATGACAATAAACTCCTTGACTCTCTGAATCTCTTGAATGATCTTGCATAGTGCATACATCTATTACTCCACTGTTGAGGTAGATACACTGTAAGAGTAGACCTACTTCTACTGTTACTTTAGACTCCTCTGCACATAATGGACTTGCCTAGTAAACTAGCCCCACCCACCAGCGGCCAAAATTATTTTGCTTGCGAGTGGGTCTAGCCTCGGACAACGCCCCAGGCCCTGAAATTGGCTGGCCAATAACAACACTGCAGATTTGTTTTGATTTGTTTTGAATCTTTGGATGCAAAGCAGGCAGGGTTTTGAGGGAGTGATGACAAAGCGTTGGCCATTAGGCACAGACACAGTTTGAAAAACAACAGGTTCTTCCCATCAACAGTCTTCCAATGTGCCATTCATTGATCAGGGCCAGACTAAATATTCACATTTAATATCACATTTAGGCTGGCTTGCCAGGCTTATAATGGACCACACCTGGGTAGTATCCTGCCTCCTTAACCGCTGGCACCACCATCCAGTACGGATGTAAATGACACTAGTGCCTACATGATCTTGCATAGTGTAAACACCTGTTATTCCACTGTACCTATTAAGGTAGATATACTGTAAGAATGTCTTCTACTGTTACTTTATACTCCTCTGAACATACTGGACCTCACCTAGGTAATATATACACATAAACACACACACACACACACACACACACACACACACACACACACACACACACACACACACACACACACACACACACACACACACACACGCACACACACACACACATGCAAGCAGGCACTTGCTAATTCTATCCATGCCAAATCAACCCATTATTTTGTGAAACAATTTAAGGTATAATTTAGTCTTAACGGCAGCATGCCAAAATCAAATCATATCCTTATGAAAAAAATATTAGGAATGGCTGTTTTACTGGTAGTTTATCTGTGGTTTCTGGTTCAGCAGGAGTGTACACATTGAGGTAGAGGCAATCCTCTGATACAGCAGGAAGAGTGAACACACACACACACACACACACACACACACACACACACACACACACACACACACACACACACACACACACACACACACACACACACACACACACACACACACACACACTGTTGTAAAGTAATGGACCCCACCTAGGTAGTACCCGGCCTCCTTCACCGCTGGCACCACCATCCAGTAGTCCCCCACCATCTCAGTGAACTGATCTCGCATGTCCTGCGGCGTACGCGCATCTTTGAAGTATTCATCCACGACAAGCTCCTTAGCCTCTGTGGACTGCAGTACATACAACATAAACAAAACACATCACATGTTGATTTTGTAGTATACAGTTAGGCCATACTCAATGATGATAAATTGACAAAAAGATATAGTAAAATAGAAAAAACAACGCTGCACATGAATTGTTATGTATGTATTGCAACAAGCTGTAAACAAGATGTGGGATGTGATAATACTAAACAGTCAATTCAAAAGTTCCTAATTTTCTATTCCAACAGCTTGAAGTGGATATAAAATGACTGTAGAATATATTGTTCCAGCAGAGGGAGACATATCCCAAAGGATTCACATAAGGGGAGTGGGATGGGACAAGTCAAGTCAAGTCATTTTCATTTTTATAGCACATTCAAATACAACTCAGTTGACCCCAAAAAGATATACATACATAATAAAATACAGATATCTAGGCTACTATGAAGGCCTATATTAAATAAATAAAGTAAA
Organism: Engraulis encrasicolus; assembly: GCF_034702125.1. NCBI lineage: Eukaryota > Metazoa > Chordata > Actinopteri > Clupeiformes > Engraulidae > Engraulis > Engraulis encrasicolus. The sequence goes on from NC_085860.1 coordinate 17,731,619, forward strand.
ACATATTCCTGTGTCCAATTGCCACCACAGTGACTGGATAAATTGACACAATAAAGTCAATTGACAACTGAGATCTATTTTGGACAAGGCAAATCTGGAAAATGTGACATTTCACACACAGTAAATAAACTGACCATGCTGAGGGGTAAATGAACGGCCAGCTCCTTCATCACAGCTGCTCGGTCCATGCCTTTCTCCCATCCGTCCGCAACAACACCCTTTTGAGGCGCAAAGGATTTTAATCATCTTAAAGTGATACTGCACCATTTTTGGAAATAAGCTTATTGTACACCTCTCCTTGAGTTAAATGACTGCGTATTACCTTTTCCATGTACTTTCAATCGTACTTTCGAATTTTGCCTCCATGTTAGCCCTTAACGGGGTCAGCCCTATGTTCCCACGGCCCATTGGTTCCACAGCCCATTGGTCCCACATTGCTAAGAGTTTTTAATTTATTTTTAGGTCCGTTGCTCCCACAGCCCATTGGTCCCACATCACAAACACTTTTAACATTATATTTTAGGCCCATTGGTCCCACAGCCCAGTGGTCCCACAACATATTCCTGCTGATCCATGTTCCCACATTCCTGCGAAATTGTTCAGATTTAGGCCCTATGTTCCTCAACTCCATCTTCCCACATTTCTGAGTAAACTAATAGAGATTTTTTTTAAAGGTGTTAAGTAACCCATTACAGCATGGCCTACACATATTAACCTTAAATTATGTCCTCAAAGCTGTTTTTAAGTAGCATTCCAAAAGTAGAAAAACACACAACTGCACTGGTACTACTACTACTCAATTTAAGTTTTCACTCAGTATCTTCATTGTAACTTAGCGCAGTGAGGGAGGCCCATGTAGAGCCTGCATGGGAATGCTCCTCAACTACGGTACATTAGGAACATATATATCCAATAAATACATTTTATTTTATGGCAGCTTGCCACCTTGACACTGTTCAAGTGCACCACCCCCGACTGTGATGATATTTTATAGGCCAATTTTTGCAGCCATAAAAGGCACATCATTATTGGTATTATTAGTAGTAGCAGTAGTATAAGTAGTACCAGTGCAGTTGTAGGTGTTTTTTTTACTTTTGGAAAAGAAGCTAAAAAAAAGCTGAGGAAATAATACAATAAAAATAATTAACAAAATGTGTAGGCCACATTGTATCGGTTTAATGTCTTTACACCTTTTTCACCATTAGTTTACTCAGAAATATGGAAACATGGAGTTGTGAAACATGGGGCTTAAGCTGTGGGACCATTGGGCTGCAATGGGCCTAAAAAATCATGCTGAAAGTATTTGTGATGTGGGACCAATGGGCTGTGGGACCAATGGGCCTAAAAAATCAAATAAAAAAGCAATGTGGGACCAATGGGCTGTGGGACCAATGGACTGTGGGACCAATGGGCCTAAAAAATGGGGAAAAAAAAAGTCTTAGTGACGTGGGACCAATGGGCTGTGGGACCGATGGGTTGTGGTACCAATGGGCTGTGGGACCAGTGGACCGTGGGACCAATGGGCTGTGGGACCAATGGGGCGTGGGAACATAGGTACGCTCCCCAATTAACAAATGACTGCTAACTGATCTCACAGGATTTTATGTTAATTGCTAGATTGGAGGTAAAATTTGCACTGCCATACTCAGAGAATGGTTGGGAGTACAGGAGAAAGCAGTCATTTTAACTCAAGGGGGTGTGTGATATGAGCTCTTTTTTTCAAAAATGGCGCAGTATCCCTACCCCCAGTACGCCGTACCTCCAGTGGCACGCTATGATAGTCATCGAAAAGTAACTAGCCTACCATAGTACTACAATACTATGAAATAAGACAGGCCCTTTAGTAATGCACTACGATTTGGTCATTGCCATTCTGGTAACAGCAAATTTACAAAGCCGTGTCTTAATGGGTAAACAAAAGCTGCCAAAATGGACCTCAGTATTGGCATTAGAATGAATAAAACTCAATTGCATTTATTGAATCTAGTAATTGTACTGTACATCTCTTGTTTGCATTTCCTTACATATGGCAGTAGCCATCCAAACTCGTGGTTAGTGACACCGACGATGACGGGAACCTTGTGGAAGTCTTTCCCCTTCAGGACGTCCTCTGGCAACGCGGTCAGGAACCTTCCGTCAATAGTGGCGCCTCGGAAAATCGGAACCTTCACAAAGAACACGGGAGAGATAAGTTGACGCTGTCAGGATCCGGACCCACATGTCTTGTTTTTGGACCCTTGTGTTTTGATGTCTCTCCCCCCTTGTGCTCTGTTTAGGTTTCCTTGTGTTTTTGTTTACGTTTTTGACCTGTCACCTCCTCTGTCCATGTGCTTTTGTGTTTTCCTGTCATGTGTTCTGCCCCACCCCTCGTTTGTGTCACCTGGTCCTCTTGTCTCGTTTGCCTTGCTTAGTTCTCCTGATTGTTTCCATCTGATACCTGCCCCTTTTCTCGTTTCCTTGTTATCCTCCTGTTACCCATGCCTGCCTTCAGTCACTGTCTGCACCTGCTTACCTTGTTTGTCATTGCGTTCACCTGTTCTAGTTAGTCTCGTTTGCCCTGGTCATTGTCTCCACCTGTGTCTTGTCCTATCGTCTGCCCTGCTCGTGTCCTTTTGTTATTGTCTGTGATTTAGTGTTTGATTGTCCCATTTGGTTCCTTGTTTGCTCCTCTGCCCCCGGTGATCTTTGTAATTGTCCACTCGTCTCCTTGTAGTCTTGCCACCTGCTCCCTGTTGTCTCCTGCCCTATCGTGTGCCACTTTGTAATTCCCCCTGTGTATTTAAGTCCTGTGTTTCCATTGTCTTGCGTGGAATCATTTGTCCTGCCATGTCGAATCCCTGTTCGTGTATCCCGTAAGTGAATCTCTGTTGCTTGTAATTGTTAACCCGTGTTCAGTTTAGTTTGTTGATGTTTTCCCCCTCGTGGGTTTTTGTTTTCTCCTCCCTTGAGATTTTTGTTCTGTTCGTAGTTTGAGTTTAATAAACCCTTGACCTTCCCTGGACTTCATTTGTGTGCTGCATTTGGGCTCTTCTTGAGAAAAACCTGACAGACGCCTTTGCACCTAATTATAGTCACATGAGAACTGGCCTATGGATTCACTGTGTTTATAAACATGATGTTGTGAGGAGGGGCAAGACACTGGCAACCAACCATGTGGGCTAATTTTTTTTCACCGACAGTGGTTTCCAACAATCAGGGGTTGAGTTGTGTGCAGTGTCGCGCAGCGAGGAGAAAACAGAAGTTTAGAACCCATGTATATATGGGTTTCCTATTTGTAAACAATCCCTGGCTGCGCGCCCCTGGCTGCGCGTCTATTGTTGGAAACTGCTGTCACTCAAAAAATGCGCTCACATGTTTGGCTGCTTAGCATCTTGCCACTCCTCACATTGTGAATGTTTATAAATGGAAAACCTATCTATTTCAGATTTATTTTCCTCTCCTCTTCAAGACAACCCAATAAGTCATCTGTGAGGACTACAAAATAGCCCTTAAAAAGCACTATGCCAGTGGTTCTCAACCTTTTTTGACCTCATCATAAGCCTGCCAATGCTCCCTTAGGGCTCCCTAACACTCCCTGGGGGCTGTAGCGCCCCCGTTGAGAAACACTATTGTAGCCTCTTTGTGCAGATGGGCCGACAGGCTCTTTCACTCTTTGCTGAATGCAATCAACAACATCATAACAACATTGCTATTGCCGAGAGCCTACAGTATCAAATTAAGACTTGGTCATTACAATATTTGGGACAATAATGTTATAGTAGAGGCTCCGGAGGTTGGGGTGCGCACATCCAAAAAAAACAATTATCCAGGTGCCGTGGCAGACAGTGCCAAAAATATAAACTTTATTTCATTATACAAAGTTAACGGCAACGTCTTGATCCACTGTGGATCGAAACATTGCCATTTGTAGAATGAAATAAAGTTTATATTTTTGGAGAGGTCATGCCCAGTATGCGGATCACTTCATCACACTGTAATGCCCACAGGGGTTAAGCACAGTGAGACTTCACCTTTTGGCTGATGCGGATGAGGTCCTCTATAGACTTCTCTCTCATGCATTGCACAATGAGTTCCGTAGAGTTGCGCTCACATCCTGTTGCCTGTGCCACCATCTATAGACACAATAGCAAAAAAAGGCATTTGTAAGAGGAAAATTGCACATTGATTGCATTGCATGTAAGCTAGTAAGATCCCCCCCCTCCTTACACTAATTTAGCCATGCCTCTGTATTTTTCCACACGTTGTATATCGCTGTAAAGTGTATTACTTGCATATTTTTGTATTCTGTATTTCCACACAGATTTTACAGTGCTGTTTCATCTAATCTTTTGTAAGTCACCTTGGATATAAGCACTTGCTGTAATGTAATAACCAGGCCTGGACTGGTAATCTGGCATACAGGGCCTTTCCCAGTGGGCCGGCAGTTCACAGGGGCTGATGCTGTTGTTTTTTGGCCTGTGTACATCAGGTGCTACCTACGCGACCCAGGTAGCTGGGGTGGTTGAAGAGGTTTCACCATGAATTTGTTTTATTCGCGTCATAGCGTCATAGCGAATTCCGCGTCATAGCGTATTCGCTTAAGATTAGCTTGAGTTGAATCGTCAAAATTCGCTCTGGTTGCTCAAGAAGCTTCGCTCCTGGCAAATTCGCTCTGGTAGCTTTACTCGTCTTCCCTCCATAGAGAAATAATGACTTCCGCCGCGCAGGTCGCTTAGTTCGCCTTTGATGCACACTCTCGGCTTAGAGGTGAGTTTATTAGCCAGTGTAGTAGCCTGTGTATTGCCAATGGCAGGGCCGGCATTAGGCATAGGCAGACAAGGCAGTTGCCTAGGGCACTAAATGTTTTAAGGGCACCATAGGAACATCCAAAAGCAATACAAAATTATGCAGTGAAGTGAAGTAAATCATTAAATTTCCCATCGGCAATGATTACTCATGCCAATGTAAGTATACTCAATATACATTATACATTATACAGGTACTAGACCAGCTGTGCTCAATCAGATGTACAACGCTATGTGTTTCCATATGCAAATTTTCCAAATGCACAAAAAGGAAAGCGGGTGCTCGTCTAGGGCAGTATTTCCCAACCAGGGGTATGTGTACCACTAGGAATATGCGAGCCTACTGCAGGGGGTACGTGGGAAAATATCAATAAAAACTAATGTATGGAGCATAATCATAGCCTGGGAACTCCCATACTGCCTTTAGTTCTACACAATCGTTTCGATCTGAAAGACAGTCTGGTGAGGATGACTCATAACGTCCAAGATCATGGGCACTGTGTCATAATGGCCAAGCATTCCGACCTTAACAGTTTCTCTGCCCAATCAGAGAGCAGGGCAGTGTGTCATAATAGCCAAGTATTCTCTCCCCTACGGAGTTTACAATAGGCAACTCCCCAGACCTAATCTCACTTGTGATTAGGTCTGATGTTAACCAGTCAAGCATAATCTTATGGGGATAGAGGAATGTATAGAGCATGAGTGAGGGGGTACTCAGGGTATGACAAAAATGCTTAGGGGGTACGCGAGACAAAAAAGGTTGGGAGACACTGGCCTAGGGCACCACATGGACTGGAAGCAGCTCTGGCAGTGATCATCACCTGTGCATGGGCCATGGGCTCCCTGGTAGAATAGGACTCCAGGGTGGACGCCCCGCTCTGACATATGGCTCTGTGGAACAGCCCATCAGCCAATGGGGACAAGAGCTGTTGGATAGAGAGAGGTCATTCGATTCAGTTTATTTGCCGGACTTTTGGGTCGCGTAATACAGAAGGACACATAAAAACACACATCAGGACAGACCTGTACAATCAGTTAGGAACCCCACACAGAACAAACAGCAAGAAAAAAAGGTACAAGAAGGTAAAAAAGTAGGCAACCCCCCCCCCAAAAAAAAAAAAAAAAAGACACGGAGATGTGACGTGAGAGGGAGATTGTAGACGAGAAGAGAGGAGATGATGAAGGGAAGAAGGAGGAGCGGAGAGAAGGGAAGAAGAGAGGAGGACATTAAAGAGGGGAGGAAAGAAATGGATATTTCCTTTGCCAATGGAGACACAAGCTGTTGCACAGAGAGGATATAAAAATGACATGACCCTTAAAGTCTTTCATTTGTTATAAATGTGAAAAAGAGAGATCTTGGCTTATTTTCTCTCTCGTCTTTGTGCATCAATCAAAGACATTCATGTTAGCAGTGGTGTGTGACATTGCAGTTTTTATGCCTCACCAGAACAGTGACAGATGCTGTAAACATAGGCCAAGACATTTATAAATAAATATTTCATCTTTCCAAGCTGTCTCACACACAGGATATCTGTAGAACAAATGTTTGCTGTCATTTCTGAAACTAATATCCCCTGCGTACTGTAGTTGGCTGCTGGATGAAACCGGAAGACATCACAGAGGCCTACCAAAATTTGTCCTAACTTTGGAAGCTTACAGTTTGTTTGAATTCAACTGACACCATTGGGCTATACGTATACACCAAATGATACACTCGTAATGGCCAATAAACTGCCGTTGGCAATCACAAACCACTCCTCCCCTACGAGAAATTCTGTAGGCGGTCTCCAGACCATATCGTGTCAACCAGGCCATTCACAAGCAATTTAGTAACATGAAAAGTATGGTCTGGTGGTATCACACCATTTACAAAAAAATAATCATATGCCCAGTGCTGGACTGGCCATCTGGCATAGCGGGCATTTCCGAAATGTTAAAAAAGAAAAAGAAAAACGATGTGTCAGTTATGCACCGCTAATTATGAGGGGCCCCTCTAAGGCAAAAGTGCCCTGGTCCTATTTCTCCCCCAGTACTGCCCTGCCTGTGGGCATCTTCATTTCTGTTAAAGGGAGATTTTCCTTACCAGCATCGAGGCGCTGATCCCTCCTGCAGATTGCCCTGCGATGGTGACAGAGTTGGGGTCTCCCCCGAAGCTCTGGATGTTCTCCTGCACCCACTGCAGAGCAGCTAGCTGGTCCAGGAACCCCCAGTTCCCCTGGGCGTGCTCATCTCCAGTGCTTTTCAAGAAAAAAATACATATAATGACTTGCATTTACAGTACAACTCCAACACTAGTTGAAACTGAGGGGAGGATTGCAAGAACCAGCGAGAGAGACAGAGAGAGAGAGAGAGAGAGAGAGAGAGAGAGAGAGAGAGAGAGAGAGAGAGAGAGAGACAGAGACAGAGACAGAGACAGACAGACGGAGAGAGAGAGAGAGTTTGTGTGTGTGTGTGTGTGTGTGTGTGTGTGTGTGTGTGTGTGTGTGTGTGTGTGTGTGTGTGTGTGTGTGTGTGTGTGTGTGTGTGTGTGAAGGTCAAGGTCAAGGTCAAGGTAAACTTTAAATTATTCCTCAGGGATAATAAATAAATAAATAAATAGGGGATAAGAACGTGATATAAAATAAAATAACAATAACAATAGGAGATAAAAACAGAAAATAAAAACAGAAGTAAGAACAGTGCTGTGTAAATAGATTAAATGCATTAAATAAATTAGGGCAGGTGAGAGAACTAAAGTGCTGAAGTTGCTGTTCGCTGTAGGTACAAATTACTTTTGATATCTTACTGTCCTGATTGTTCTTTGCAGGAGTCTGTCATTTGACCTAGTGCTCTTTAAAAACTTTGGGTAAAGGGGATGTGTAGGGTCAGTTAAAATTTGGTCCACCTTTCTTAAAATAAGCTTGTTGTACAGCTCTACTGCAGATGTCTGGTCAACACCAATCACCGGGCTGGCCGACTTAATGATGCACTGCAATTTTTGTGGTCCTGCGCATACATATTGCCATAGACACAGATAAGTCCAAATTACAAAATACTTTGCAAAAGTGATTGGTCAAATAATTGAAGAATACTGCAGTCTAGTTTAAAATCTTTGAGCTCCCTAAGAAAGAACATTCTCTGTTGCTCTGTTCTGTGCACATTGATTAAAAGACATTCTGTCGTCCATCTCAATCCCTAGGTACTTATATGATGAAACCCTCTCTATCTGTTTGTTATGTGTGTGTGTGTGTGTGTGTGTGTGTGTGTGTGTGTGTGTGTGTGTGTGTGTGTGTGTGTGTGTGTGTGTGTGTGTGTGTGTGTGTGTGTGTGTGTGTGTGTGTGTGTGTGTGTGTGTGTGTGTATGTGTGTGTGTTTGTGAACTGCTGTAAGGCTGAATGCTACTCAAGTGTGTGCTATGTGTTTACTGCAATGTACAAGAATGTGTATTAGGTCTTTGTGTATGTGTATATACATGTATGCAAGGTGACAGACACCTCTTATGGGATTAATAAAAGTACTCTACTCTAATAAAGCTAATTTTCTGAGGTTAGTCAAAAGCTTTAGACACTTTCTGAGAGGGTCAGGTAGTACCTGTCCGCAGGGCCGGATTAAGATGGCTTGGGGCCCCTAGGATACAGGATGCTGTGGGCCCCCCCGGAAGGCAAATTTCCCGACAAATTTACACGGACAGTGTCATAATTATGAATTAAGGATAACTTGTCTACCAACTGTAGTCGATACGACACGTGAATTTTTCAATATTACATCCTCTCACAATTTCACATTTTTTCACTTTTGGCCATTCAGGGGCCCCCTGGCAGGTGGGGCCCCCTATAGCTGCAGCCATATCTAGCCTGTGCATTAATAGGGCCCTGCTTGTCCGGTGTCTGATTTACCTGAAGTATCCCAGAATGCCAAGACGATACTGAATGATCACTACGACAACGTTCTCATAGGCTGCCAGCACAGATCCATCAAATTGGACGGCCCCACCCAAATACAGAGCTCCGCCATGGATCCACACCATCACCTAGGCATCAGGAGAAAAAAAGTGAAAGCCCCTTTGGGAAACTCCAACTCCCATTGCCATTGTGACACAGCACTCCACAGCACACTACACACAACAAAATTGCATTTTATGCCTCACCCGTGCAAGGGGGCAGCCCCCAATGGCGCCATAAGGGAGCAGTGCGGCAGGACAGTACCATGCTCAGGGTACCTCAGCCATGGAGGAGGATGGGGGAGAGCACTGGTTAATTACTCCCCCCAACAAACTGATGGGTCTGGAGTCGAACCAGCAACCTTTGGGCTACAAGTCTGACGCATACCCATGACTGCCCATGACTGCCACTTACCCATAACAGCCCACTCCCCTTTACATCAGGAGAACATCAGCATCATAAACAACCAGCCACACAAAAACAGTGCACACACACAAGTCAGCCACATCACAGTTAATCCTTTTCATGCTGGCAGTTTCAACGGGTGCAGTGGCTGGATGTTCATGGGTGCGTGCAGGTAACCGCGACACGCTTCACCGTGGCCATGTTGGGTCCGGCCATCTTGTACACACACACACACACACACACACACACACACACACACACACACACACACACACACACACACACACACACACACACACACACACACACACACACACACACACACGCGCGCACGCACGCACACATACACACACAAATGCATGTATGAATGCAAGCAGGCACACACTTGCTACTTGCTACCCGTAGAGTTTAACTGTATGAAACAATTTTAGGTGCATTTTAGTCTTAATGGCCGCATGCTAAAATCAAATCGTATCCATGCTTAATTAAATCATATCCTTATGAGAAAAATATTAGGAATGGCTGTCTTACTGGTAGTTTATCTGTGGTGTCTGGTTCAGCAGGAGTGTAGACATTGAGGTAGAGGCAATCCTCTGATACAGCAGGCAGAGTGAACTTGTTGGCCATGACTCTGGCAATGTGGGAGACGATGGGAAGAGGCTGGGGACACCTGGCACCGGGAAAGGATGAAGGAAGTTACACATAGTGAGGTGGATTATTAGGCCCTAGGCCTCAAAGTGGGGCGTAAGCCCCCCTGGGGGGGGCGCAGAGGAATGATAGGGGGGGCGTGTGACATCTGATATTTGGGACCCCCCCCCAAGGAAAGGATTTCCTGTCTCGCCAATAAGCCAATATGTTTTAATCATTATATACACAATTATAAACATTATATTATTAATTGTCATATAGGAAATGAACACACAACTGCATTCCATTTCCCTCTTTGTTTTATATCACCAGGCAGTCACCTTTCCTTTGATTCTGCACCGCGCAGCGATCGTAAAATCAGTCTGCGCGAGTACTGCTGTTGCTTGGGTGGTGGGGGGACTTGAAAGCATCCGGACCCTCCGAAGGGGGGAATGATGGGAAAAGTTTGAGAACCACTGCTATATATGATCATGATTACAATGCTGGAGCTGCTGCTGATGGTGGTGGATGATGACGACAATGATGATGAGGAGGAGGAGGAGGATGATGATGATGATGGAGATGACGACGACGACGACGATCATGATATTTATTACTGTAATTTTTTATATTGTTGTTGTTGATGATGATGTTTTGAATCATACACAATGAGAGTTAGGGTACCGACACTACCCTAACAGTAATCCAGGCCCCAGACAATTTTTAGTACATAGTGTGAGAGAGTGGTGTGCACAATCCAAAACCATTGTTCTCATTGCGTGGTTAAGATCCCATTGGTGGATTGAAACAGTGGACCACTCCCTCACACTTCATAATACACAGTGTTACAAAATTTGTATGACGGTACAATAAAACGAGCATCGACTGTTAACAGGAAAGAGACTCGTCTCTCTAATTTCGTTAGCTGCTGTTTCTTTATGGACATTATTGTGTGATGCTTGAGTGCTCGGCTTGATCCATAATTCTTTACCCACATTTTAGGCTGCTGTGTGGCGTCCCTCTCCCCCTCCCAGGACTCTGCAGGTTCAGGGGGGGCAAAGCGAAGGGGGCCCAGGGGGGGTTGGGCGAAGGGGATCCCCAGATACTGCTGCACCGGCCTATCAGAGCCCTTGACACTCATGGAGGCTCCACGGAGAGTCCCATTCCTCACAGACACCACAGGAGCAGGATCTGCTGCAGACCATGCAAGGGAACAGAAATACACAGTGAAAAAATACTATTTTAATGTAAATTCAGCACCAATGGAGCACTGTGGTGTGAAATACACCCTAGAAGATGTTGAATCAACTCTCTAAGTGTTGAACTAACACTGCTTTTTTAAACTTTGGACTCAGTTGAAAATGGGGTGTCAATATTGTAGATTAAATTTACCACCTTTAAATCCAGATTGATTATTTACAACACTGTAGCGTTCAAATTGGCGTGCCGCACAACACTGGAGAGTCAAAAGTTAACGTAAAAAGTTTGTAGGTGGTCAGTGTAATTTCAGCTCAGCTCTTGATATTTACATGCACTCAAATACTGAACTATTAGTTGTCAATAATTGTGAATAACAGCAAAGTACTGTAATTTCAAAAATATTCAATTATTAATGGAGAAAATAAATAACAAAGGAAACATACGTATCAACTGCCAAAACTGAGCAAAGTTGTTGTTTTGGGTGATACTCATGAGCATGAAAAATGAACGTGTCATAAACGAGTTGGGAAAGGGGCAATAAGGAAACAGTAAATGTTGAAGAAGAATAAAGGCAACACAAATGAGGACACTTCGAAACAGTCGATTACATTAACTGATGAGATTATATATAAGTGTTATATACATAATAAGTGTTCTTTCTTGCATTGAAAATAATTAAAATGGATAAAATGGTAATTTGAAGGTAATTCAATATTCAATGTAATAGGTAAGTAATTAATCCCTCTACATCTTTAATTCTGAGCGACTCAACCTCTCTAGGCCTACCAAATCCTGTTGGCAGCCAATATAATTCATTTTGATATGTTCTTCCATGTGTTGTTTAAGCTTATTTTAGCTTATTGAAAGTTTTACAAAAAAGAAATGTAGACAAGGAAAATAAAATAAACGATGTTGCCTACCTGTTATTGAAAGCAAGAAGTGGAAAATCTTCTGTAGAAAACACCAGCTGAAGAGGCTGCCTGACATTTTTGACAGTAGTAAGGATTTAAATTCTGGACGAAAGCTACCCAGGTACCTCGTCAACACAGAGGCAAACACAGGAACTCTGAGTGTTGTACTGATTTACAACACAATTTAACTCTCCCTTCTGCTCTTGGCTAACGCAGCCCTATGGCAAAATCAAGCAGTTGCGAAATTTGGGACATTTGCTCATGAGCAAAGTGGTTGCCAAACAAATAAATGAGTAAAATACACTAACTTAGTAGAGAGGAGTAGAGTACTTTTATTAATCCCGAAGGAAATTATGGTGTCCGCTTATTATATGAAAGTACAAACACACAAAACATAGAGACCTAATACACATTATTGTACATTGCAGTAAACATATAGCACACACTTGAGTACAGCAATCAGCCTTACAGCAGTTCACACACACACACACACACACACACACACACACACACACACACACACACACACACACACACACACACACACACACACACACACACACACACACACACACACACACACACACACACACACACACACACACACACACACACACACACACACACAACAAACCTCTGAACCACATTCAGGAAGCACCATGATAATGCAACATAACAGCAACACAATATACAACATGGACAGCATATTCTAATTATGATTAACTGGTCGTTATTCTCATAAAATTAATTACAGTTCACAAACAATAGCCTATCCTATCAATGACCATAACAATAATGGGATGTTAATTTTGTCAGGGCTGGGATGTATTTGGACAAATGCCTTATTGGAGTAGATCACTGCGGTCAGTCTCTGAACGAATAATCCAATAGGGAAGGGAGGCACATGAAATGTATAATTTATAATTCTCTTCTGAACAATTTGCATGATGAAGAATTGTTGACTCAAATATTTACTGTATATTAGGTCAAGGCTTCCAGCAGCAGCCGCATCTTGACCGAGAAGCCAAAGTTGTCCGAGGTAGTATGATGTCACAATCGATGGGCGGTGCTTGGGACAGGGTAAATTAGTGATGCTTTACAGTTTTTGAATAACTTGCCCAACATTGGTGTCTATTTTGGTTGCCGCTTTGCCTGTCTGAGGCTTAAATTCAATTTTGTGTTGTGCTCTGTGTATTGTGCACCAGTGGCAATGGGTTGTCCCTGTGGGATTGTCACATTTTACTTAGAGTTGCACATGGTTTGTAATTGAAAGGATTAGTATACGTATGTCACAATCATTGACTACAGTGGTCTGCTAGGACTAATAGGTCCTATGTTGTTGCGAATGGACTGTCATCCCAAAGAGAAAAGAAAACAAAAAAAGAAGACAGATGCCTGAGCAGGAACGGACAGGGATATATCAGACGTCTCAAGGTTAGTCATTTGTTAGGGCTAGATAAGGATTCCTTTCCCAAGAGTGTGAGACAGACAAACATAGCTACAATATCCTCTTGCTCCTCCTCCTCCTCCTCCTCCTCCTCCTCCTCCTCCTCCTCCTCCTCCTCCTCCTCCTCATCATCATCATCATCATCATCATCATCATCATCATCATAATTGTCATGATCATAATCATCATCATCATCATCATCATCATCATCGTCATCATTGGCATAATAATCATCATCATCATCATCCATAGAATAATAACAGCAGAAACAACAAGATAATTCCTGTGTTTTCCATGTCGCTGTGTTAAAATGAACATACAGTCCCAGGAAAAAGTTTGTACACCCTTTGAAATTTCTTACATTTCTGTCAAAATTGGTCATAAAACATGGTCTAATCTTCCCGGAAATCACAAGAAGGAACAACCAGAGTCTGCTTTAACTAATTCAACCCAAACATTTACAAGTTTTCATATTTTCATTGGCCATAAGATGTAAACATTCACAGGACAACAAGGAATAAGTAAGTACACCCTTGCATTCAATAGGTTTTAACCCTAAGTTAGTTGCAATAACCTCAACCAGATGTTTCCTGTAGTTGCAGATCAGATTAACAAAACAATCTGGATGTATCTGGTCTCCCTTTTCTTTAGAAAATTGCCTCTTGTCAGCAAGGTTTGTGGGATGTCTGGAGTGCATAGCTTTCTTGAATTCCTGCCATATAATCTCAATTGTTTTTTTGTCAGGGCTTTGACTGGGCTATTCCAGAATGTGTATTTCATTGTTATGAAGCCATTCTTAGGTCGATTTGCTTCAAAGTATGGGTTGTTGTCACATTTCAGCACCCATCCTCTTGTGTGCTTCAACTGTGTGACAGACTACCTCACTTTTTTCTGTAAAATATCTCGATAAACTTCTGAGTTCATTGTTCCATTGATAATAGAAAATTGAAAAGGGCCTGAGGCAGCAAGGTAGCCGCATATAATGATGCTCCCGCCACCATACTCAAAGTTGGAGATGATGTTTTGGTGAAGGTGTGGTTCTCCAGTTCTCCTCCAAACATGACATTGTGTGTTCCCCTGAATAATTCAACTTTGGTTTCAACGTTGGTCTACAGAATATTTTGCAGTAATTCTATGAAGCATATAAATATTTTTTCGCAAACCTCAAAGGTGCAGCAATATTTTTTTGGACAGAAACCCCATTAATTTTAGATTGGCAGAATGAATCCCATTTTTAGCTATTCTTGGTTACATCTCCTCTTCTGAGTATGGTGGCGGGAGCATCATTATATGCGGCTACCTTGCTGCCTCAGGCCCTTGACAGTTTGCTATTATCAATGGAACAATGAACTCAAGTTTATTGTGATATTTTACAGAAAAAAACGTGAGGAAGTCTGTCACACAGTTGAAGCACACAAGAGTATGGGTCCTGAAAAGTTACAACAACCCATACTTTAGAAGCAAATCGACTTTAAAATGGCTTCATAATAATGAAATACACATTCTGGAATAGCCCTGTCAAAGCCCTGACAAAAAAAATTTGAGATTATATGGCACGAAGTCAAGGAAGCTATGCACTCCAAACATCCCACAAACCTTGCTGATGAGAGGCAGTTCTCTTAAGAAGAGGCAAGATACAAACAGATTGTTTTGTTAATCTGATCTGCAACTACAGGACAAGTCTGGTTGATGATATTGCAACTAACTGAGGGTTAAAACCTACTTAATGCAAGGGTGTACTTACTTATGCCCTGCTCTCCTGTGAATGTTATGGCCTTATGACCAATAAAAATATGATAACATGTAAATGTTTGGGTGGAATTAATTAAAGCAGACTCTGATTGTTCCTTCTTGAGATTTCCGGGAAGATCAGACCATGTTTTATGATCAATTTTGACAGAAATGTAAGAAATTTCAAAGGGTGTACAAACTTTTTCCTGGGACTGTATAGTAATGGTGTAACATTGTGCTTACAACACAAACAGGCCTACTAGTTGTACATGAATGCAAACGTAGTCCTTATAAATTGTAACCATTATTACATTACATTACATCACATTGCATTTGGCAGACGCTTTATAACCAAAGCGACTTTCAAAATACTTAAAAGTTTATCTGGGCTACTTATTTCAAAAGAAAAAAGAAAAATACTGTATTTGAGTTGTCTCTTGTCTCTGTAGAGTAAGAAATGAATAGTTATCTTCCTTAAAGGTCCTGCGTTTCGATTATTACTAGGCTAAATCCTATTGTTTAGGGCAATATGCAATATGATGAGAAATTCTGTGATGGCCCCAACAGAAGACCTTCAATGTAGGCTAGCCTAGGCCAGGAGTCTCCAACCTTTTCCAACTTGGGACCCACTTGAAATGGGGCAGCTGTGGCCTGGTGGTTAGAGAGTTGGTCTTTCAATCTAGGGGTTGCAGGTTCGAATCCCCCCTGACCTCTCCCTACATCTCCATCCATGGCAGAAGTGCCCTTGAGCAAGGCACCTAACCCCACATTGCTCCAGGGACTGTAAGCAATACCTTGACAAATAATAACTGTAAGTTGCTTTGAATGAATGAATGAATGAAAGCGTCAGCTAAGTGCAATGTAATGTAACGTAATGTAAATGAAATGTTCTCAAATGTTTGTGGCTGACCTCAAGCCCAATAAACAATACGACTCAAATAAATTGTCAACAGCAACACACACAAAATGTTATTTAGATTTTTAGAGGGTGATTTCACAGCCCACTTCGAAAACAGTTGCGGCCCACAAGGTGTGGGAATCACTGACTGAGGCCAGGTGGCCAGAAGAATAGGCTGATGTTTGTCTTCTAGCTCATCACCACTAGATGGTAGCAATGAGTTGATAGAAACACATTTTTTTAAACGAACACATTCACAAAGATTGATACTATTCCAAGGAATATTTCAATATCTTGTCTTCAGAAATGTGCAGACATGTGGGCCTACACAAATGTACACTTGCCTTCCCGAAGAAGATTTTGATTAATAAATACAGACATAAATAAAAATCCCCCCAATACTCAAAGAAAAGGAAGCAGTAATTCATTACCATTCCCATCATCATCATTTCAGTGAGGTGCTTCATGTGATAGTTATTAGGCCTTAATGTTTTGTTTAAGCATTTTAGTCCAAAATGGATCATGATCAAAGGATACTCAGAAATCTAAATGTTGAACATTCATTTATTTTTCTTTTATTTTCATTATTGTTGATGTTAACACTTCTTTCACATAAAAGCTTTGCACAAAAAAAAAAAAAAATTAGGCTATTACTTTTTTGAGAGTATGGCTGTCTATTTTGCTTGAAAGCGTAAGGGGGCGTAGCTTATGTTTGCGTCTTGCGTCATGAACAATGGGCGTTGCAGGAGGCGTTTCTGTGTGTGGCTCATCTCCACCCGTTGTGTTCAATGTATCGGACGGTTCCCATTGAAAACTGCTACTTAGTAGTACGGAGGGGGTGTGGACCAGGAATTAACGCAAACAAGACACAACATTGCCAGCATTTCAGACTACGAAACTGTAGTATTTACAAAGACTGAGTTGAAAATTTCGCTTGATTGTCATACCGCCGACGCTCCGAGGACGCGGGGGAAGTAGGAGCGCTCATCTGGGAAGCAACTGAGAAAAGTATCGTAACTAGCAGCTCACGCGGCCACAGGTAGTTCCGACGGCTGATATCAAAGTGCATGTCATGCGGATAGCTCCGGACGGAGATCGATCTGTGTGTCTCCGCTGCTAGCTCTCCGTGGACCTCGCACCTCGCTGCCGTACACCAGGGAACAAGGCACAGCCATGTCTCGAAGAAAGCAGAGCAAGCCCCGGCAGATCAAACGTAAGCCTCAAATTAACACTCATCTTTCAAGATAGTTAATTATTCCCAGTTCAGTCGCTCTTTGAAGACTGAAATAAACATTAGTCGAAACGCGTTTCTGTGCGCACTGTCTGGTCAATACAGCGCTGACGGAAAGCAGCTGTTGGCGCATGACAATATGTTTCTTAGAAATAAAGCGAACTACTCATTGGGTATCCAGCGTGGGAACACACCAACAGTAGCGTCTCTCCAGCTCATGAGCGCGGGTTCTTCTCAATACAGGTAGCCTGTGGCCAATCATGCGGTGTTAGTAAGTTAGTAATTCTCCAGAAGGCTAGATTAATGTGTAACATGAGCAACACATGCCAGGTTTTGCACCTTAACCAACACACACTCCCAAATGACATAAGCCAGCGTCTTGGTAATTAAAACCATCCCACAGAGGTGACTGACAGTTGCATTTGGTCGGTTGTTGACCCCGTGGTTTACTTCTGCTGTGTGTCAAGGTTTTATAGTTGGGAAAAAAGAACATATGTATTGTTGTGTTGTGTGTCATGTAAAAGATGCGCATTTGAAAAGTTTTCAGACTTGACAAGTGGTTGTCAGAAAAAAAAACCTAAACTGGAATAATCCTGGACTTCATGTTTTCAAGTTAAAAACATCGCACTGGTTTGTAGGCTAAATCTGCTTGCTGTTCCCTCAGACACGTTGCCCAACAGAACTGTGACCGTGGTTTCCTGTTTAATTCTGTTGTGGAAACGTCACTGTTCTCTGAAAAAGATGATGTGAGAGCAGATAAAGAGCGATCCGATCGCACAGGCGATAAGGATTAAAATTGGATCTTTTTTATTTGTTTTCTGTCTGTGGCTGTACTGTGGCTGGCGTTGCATTTCTCCCCGGCTTTTCAGTTCTGTTTCCAGAGATGGGGCGTCAGATAGCGCGCCCAACTGATCTCCCTCGCTGATAACCGCTCACAATTGGATCTTTTTTCATCAATCCTTTTAACTCTGTAATGCACAGGCGCCGGTCTAGTTTTTTCCCCCAGCCTTGTCTTAAGCTGGTAGACTTCGTTTCTGTGCTTGACAAGTTCTTCCTGTTTATAAAATGTGAGGTTTATCACAGTTCTCCGCTTAGATCTCACAGGTGATATGTTGTCATGGCAGAAATAATGGGTCTCTCTCTCTCTCTCTCTCTCTCTCTCTCTCTCTCTCTCTCTCTCTCTCTCTCTCTCTCTCTCTCTCTCTCTCTCTCTCTCTCTCTCTCGCTCTGACACACACACACACACACACACGCACACTAGACTCAGCAGTGCTGAAAAGTCGTTTTGCTCTGGTGCCAGACGCTGTTTCAGTTCTCCATCCAGAGGAGATGATTCGGTGCGATAAGCACAGTAGCAATATCTTGGAGGTTGAATTTGAAAGGGCTGTTCAAAAATAAATATTAATGCGAGTCAAAGGCAGAAAGCGACTCTTGAAAGGGGAAGAAAAATCGACCGATAAGGTGACATTAGCATATACATGTGGCAGAGCGTTAAAGGCGGTTTCCACGTTTGTTTAAAAGCAACCGGAGCAGAGGAGCAGCCATGCAGACAGGCATGCCGTGCAGGCGGGAGCGCAGGGCAGGCAGGCGCAGCAGTGGGCAGTCACGGTATGACACAATGACCTGAAGTGGGGCTCCTAATGGAGCCGTTAGTCATATCCTCTCCAGCCTCCCCAGCCTGCCTTCAGCTCAGAGTCAGACACTGTGCAGTGGAAGCCAGATCTACCGCCGCATCTGCCCCGAGTGCGTTTCAAAACGAGCGCGCACGCACACGCAACACATACACGCACGCAGGTAGACGGAGCACACATGCGCCGCGCACACGCATTCACACACAACCAGGTGTGTGTGTGTGTGTGTGTGTGTGTGTGTGTGTGTGTGTGTGTGTGTGTGTGAGAGAGAAGTTCAGTGATGAATATCTGTCAAGATGCAGAGTTTTCGCAGAACTAATCAGGTGACATCATGAAACGTTGGTAGCGGGGTGTGTGTGTGTGTCTGTGTGTGCGCTCATATCCTGTAGTTGAATATGCCACCCCGCTGGCACTACAGTATTGTGGCGCCACAAGATAAGCACTTTTCAACTCCTAGTCAGCTATATGATAATGTGGGCCACATTTTGTTCTTAACATTACACACCCATGCACTAATCAGCCTACCTATATTTACATCGCCTATTGTGCAGGCTGCCCGAGCCTCATATGTGTTGTACTGTATGTATGGATGTACTATGATTACACCCACCCGGTATTTACACAGTGTCAGGGCAGGATTAAGATGCCCTTGGGCCCCTACACTACAGGTGGCTGTGGGACCCCCTGGAGGCCAAATTTTGGGACAAATTTACATAGACAGTGTCATGATTACAAGCTAGGAATTAAGGACAAAATGTCTACCCACTGAACTCAACATGATATGGCTTGTCAGCTTGCTGCAGCCATATCTAGCCTGTGGGGGCCCCTGGCAGGTTGGGGGCCCTAGGCTGCAGCCATATCTAGCCTGTGCATTAATCCGGCCCTGCACAGTGTGTGTCCAACATGGAACACGTAGCAGCAGCCGACATGCCTACAGATGCTGTGGCACGCTGTGCAGTGCAGTGCAGTGAGAAGAACCCACCAGGACTGGACTGGCCATCTGGCATAGCGAAGCGGGCATTTCCCCGTGGGCCCTGCCTTTTCGGGCCCTATTAAAAAATGTAAAAAAAAAATGCAGGGCCCACTGGTGAGTCAGTTCTGCACCAAAAGTGCCCGGGCCCTATTTCTCCCCCAGTGCATCCCTGGAACCCACCCTTTGTAAACGTTGATGAAAGTAATGAGTGGTGCGGTGCGGTGCAATGAGGTGCGGTACAATGTGGTGCGGTGCGATGTGGTGCGAGGTGGTACGCTGTGGTGTGGTGCAGTGCGATGTGGTGCAGTGTGGTTCGGTTGGGTGCTGTGCGGAGTGATGTGTTGCGGTGTGGTGCGATGCGGAGCAGTGTGGTGTGATGTGGTGCGGAGCGATGTGGTGCGGAGCGATGTAGTGTGGTACGATGTGGTGTGGTGTGATATGGGTGCAGTATGGTGTGTTGCGTTGTGGTGCGGTGTGTTGTGGTGTGATCTAGTGCGGTGTGGTGTGTGGTGCGATGCTGTGCAGTGCGATGTGGTGCGGTGCGGAGTAATGTGGTGCTGTGTGGTGTGGTGTGGTGTGGTGCGGAGCGATGTGGTGCGTGTGGTGCGATGTGGTGCTGTGCGATCCGGAGCGATTCGGAGCGGAGGGGGTGGTGCGATGTGGTGCTTGGAGGTGCGATGTGGTGCGGAGAAGTGAGGTGTGGTGCGGTGCGATGTGGTGCAGTGCAATGTGGTGCGGAGAAGTGAGGTGTGGTGCGGTGCGATGTGGTGCGATGTGGTGCGATGCGATGTGGTGTGGAGAAGTGTGGTGCGGTGCGGTGCGGTGCGATGTGGTGCGATGCGATGTGGTGCGGAGAAGTGTGGTGCGGTGCGGTGCGATGCGATGTGGTGCGGAGAAGTGTGGTGCGGTGCGATGTGGTGTGGAGAAGTGTGGTGCGGTGCGATGTGGTGCGATGCGATGTGGTGCGGAGAAGTGCGGTGTGGTGCGGAGCGGAGGGGACGGAGCGGCATGGCGCGGCTCGAGACTCGGGGAGGAGATAAGGGGCCGAGCAGCCGGCCTCTGATGGGTGTCGTGGCCCTCTTTGTTATCACCCCCCCCCCCCCCCCTCGCCCACCCTCGCCCGGATGGGTCTGCAGTCACATGGTGCACCAGATAGAGAGAGAGAGAGAGAGCGATAGGGAGGTAGAGAGATAGGGAGTTAAGTAGGAATGGGGAGAGGAAGAGATAGGGACTGCAAGAGACAGACAGAGAGAGAGAGAGATTGAGGGAGGGGGGGGCAGGTTGCCCCCCCAACCCCAACCCCAACCGCCATGTTCCATGTTGACTTGCAGTCATACTCATGGAACTCCAGTCACCATTTTCTTTTTCTGTTCAGAAGAAAAAAAGAAAGAAAGAAAGAAAGAAAGAAAGAGAGAAAGAGCTGGGCAGCATTATTAGTCTTTTGTAATTCTCATTCTCATACAGACTGACAAGCCCTGTAACTATGGTGTCTGGTTACATACAACCCTGCATGTGTGTGTTTGTGTGTACGTGTGAGTGTATGTGTGTGTGTGAGAGTTAGAGGAAATATTTGTGTGCGTCTTTTTGTGCGTCACTCTCCCCAGTGGTGGAGATGGCAGGAACAGATAAGCCATCCTTCCCCTGATGGGGAGATTAGCCTAGCCGTGGGCCCCGGTGGGGTGGAGGCGGCTGATGCAGCCCCGGTTCTGCGCGCGTGCGCTTATATATTTATATTTATTTATAATTTCGTCTGCCGAGATGGTGGAAGGCGATAGTGGAGCCAGGGAGATCTCCTGCTCCGATAAGGACGTGCTTTCGTTCGTTCGTTCGGTTCGGTGTGTGTGTGTGTGTGTGTGTGTGTGTGAGAGAGAGAGAGAGAGCGATGGAGGAGATTGGAACGGATTCCGCATTATAATTACATTTGGCGGCTCCGTTCTCATCTTTGTCATGTTTGTGTTGTGTAGTAGACGACTTTGTTTGTTGTTGTTGTTTTGCTGTTTGCCTGTTTGTTTATTTGTTTTGTTGTTTGGTGCTTGCGAAACTGGGTTGTGTGTAGCTGTCGATAAGTGAGAGAGGGAGGGAGAGAGAGAGAGAGAGATAGAGTTTAGTGATGGGGGGTGTTTGTGTGTGTGTGTGTGTGTGTGTGTGTGGGGGTGGGGGGGTGTTAGGTTTAGTGATGATGCTGAGGGTGGGGTTGGTTGGGGGGGGGGGGGGGGGTTTAGCTTGAGTGATGGAGCTGGGGAGGGGTGTTTGGGGGTGGTTGTTAGGTTTAGTGATGATGCTGAGGGTGGGGTTTGGGGGCACAGTTAGTGATGGTGTTGGGGGGGTTGGGTCAGAGGATGGTGTGGTGGTTGTGCGTGCATGTGTATGTGTGTGTGTGTGTGTGTGTGGGGTGGTTGTTACGTAGGTTTGGTGATGGTGCTGATGGTGGGGGTGGGGGGGGGGGGGGTTTGGGGGGGGAGGTAGGGCTAGATAAGGGCAGAATAGGATGGCAGGCCTGATAAGGGGAATAGGGGCCTCTGCAGAGCAGAGCAGCAGGCATACAGAAATGGCAGATGGATGTATTGGGAGTCTAAAAGCAGCTCCCACAGCCTGATGCCAGAGCCTGATAAGCAGCCATTCAGATGGGGGCCCAGATAGCGCAACGCTGTGCCGATGCAGAGGGGAGATAAGAGACATTGCACACACAACACACACAACACACACACACACACACACTGTGCCGATGCTGGGGGGAGATAAGATATTGCTCACACAATACACACACGCACACACACACACACACACTGACGCCCCACCCCTACCACGCCACGCCACGCCACGCTACGCTAGTATACTGACATCATCCAAATGTCCTTGAGGTCACCGTGAACTATTCAGCTGGGGCGTGTGTGTGTGTGTGTGTGTGTGTGTGTGTGCGTGTGCGTGTGCGTGTGCGCGTGCGCGTGCGTGTGTGTGCGTGTGTGTGTGTGCTTGAGCTAGCTAGGTCAAAGGTCAAGGGGGGGTTGAGTGAGGGGGGGTGAGCAGGGTGGGTGGAACCGTTTGAGCTGCTCCCTTTTTGATTTCAAGAGGTTCTCTTCTCTCTTTCATTGAAGACATGAAATGACTGTATTTCTTTCTTTATTTATTTATCTCGATCTATTTTTTCAGCTCGACTTTGAAGT
>NC_085860.1:17767040-17779540 GCF_034702125.1 Engraulis encrasicolus
CTATGCTTTTGTGGTCTTTGGACAGATAACCAAATGGAGATTAAATTATCAGCAACTGTTCAGTAGACACAACTGCTATGCTGTAGAGTAAGGACTGTATGTGGCTTCTATTCAGGGCCGGTTCTAGTCAATTTGGTGCCCTAGGCGAGCACTCCCTTTTTCCTTTTCCTTTTTTGTGCATTTAGAAATTGGCATCTGTAAACATCACATACATCACATACATCTGATCGAGCACATCTGATCTAATACCTACAAATATTCTGAGTGACCATGAACATTCATTGATAATTCACAATAATTCATTGTCTCATTTCCCCTGAGGTTCTAATTTTGTGGGAGTTTTTGGTATTTCTGGCGCCCCCAAGACATTTGATGCCCTAGGCGACCGCCTTGTCGGCCTATGCCCATAGTGCCGGCCCTGCTTCAATTGTAACTGGGCCTTGACCTGAGGAGATGTGTCTGTTCCCATCATGTTGGGTCTGGTGCTGGTCTGGTGATGTCTGTCTTAGTATACAGTAAGGGCCTGCATAAGAATGATGCGTCTACATTTTGTTTGGGGAAAGTTTGTGTGTATCGAATGTGTTGACTGGCAAAGTGAGTTTTTGCGTTTGGTGTTGTTGTGAGTATTGTGTTGGCGTAAGCTTCATAAAGCGCTGAGGTATTGACAAGTCAATGCTGAAGCTATTGTTTTCTCTTGAATGTTGTGGTGCTGCCTGTTTGTGTATGTGATTGTGTTTAGATGTGCACTGTATGTTTGGGTCTGCATTTGTGTGTCTGTGTGTGTGTGTATGGGTGGTTGACGTTTAAGGGCGTAACGCAAAAAAAAAAAAAAAAGTTTTTCAAATTCCTGAAAAAAATGATGGATAAAAATTGGAAAAAAATAGAAAAAAATAAAGCACTTAGTGGTCTGTGGAATTTCACCTTATTTTTGCCATTTTTGGGAAAATGTGTCCTGCATCAGCACATAGCATAGGCATGTCACACCGCAGGAAAATGGAGTCACACCACAGGGAATTCACTGCATTATGGCCATTTTAATCCTTTTGTATACATGACTGACATCTGAGCTCATGCTAACTTGATGATGATATTGTGTTTAATCTTAATATGTGTTTTCATTAATAAAAACACTTTTTTTTCCTCCTATAAGAGCAGTCACACCACAGGACACCATAAAATGAACCTAAGCATTGCGTGACAGAAAGATTGCAATATGAAGACATATTAAGAGGTTAAAGGGGGATTCATACTTGTCGTGAGTGGCGCTAGTCTCCTTCATACTTCACTCACGACGATGGCGCGCGCCGTCACGTGACCTAAAATTTCGACACGCCCCCCGTCGTAAGCTCAAAATTCGGCGCGTGTCGCAACGTCGTGCACACGAGGATTTTTCTAACTTGTCGTGCGCCACCAGCGACCATGCAGGTAGGCAGACAAAGCAGGAGTTGCGAAGAGAGGCTACAACTACTGTAGGCTACTACAGAATGGATCCTGCATCATTTTGAGGATAATAAAATGTCATAGAGAGTTATTTTATCTTCTCTCTTAAATGTTGTTCAGTGAAACAATTGTTTACTTTGTTCAGAAGCACGTTGTGTTCGGCGATCTATTTATAAATTCTGCCGCCAGAACAATGCTCTCACATGGTCTTGGAATGATCTGGCAATGTAGGCTACAACAAAAAATATATGTTTCAATGTGGTAAGTCACAAGTCAGACGTTCAGTAGCCCTACAGCAGCCGTGTTAGGCTTTCTATTTTATACATCAGTAGAACTCACGCTGCGAGTTGCGAAAAATACTGCCGTTTCTCTCATGAACAGCAGAGGGCACTTCCGACAATGCGAGCAAGGTGCTTTTGAAGTATGAATAGTCTGTCGCAAGTGATGACGTCATTAATGGTTCTCGCGCCACTCGCGACAAAGTGCGCACGTGAAGTATGCAGAGCCCTTAAGAGTCACCTTAAACTTCCACAGCACTCTCCAATAACTGAGGTACTGACTGGTTAGGAGCCAGTCTTTAAGACCCTTGTAGTTGGCCTTGCAGCTGCCCATTCACAAACATTGACATACATGTCACCCCACAGGACGCAATTTGTGTTACGAAATTGAACTTGTAGTTAATATTACTATCTTGAGTTTTTTCCACATTCACATATCTTAATCTAAAGTCAAGATTTATGCAATCATGCCAAATGCTTCATACATTATTCAAAATGTTGTTGGTTAATTTATATATATATTATTATATATTGTTTCATTAATCTTACAGTCACACCGCAGGAAATTTGACATATAAACCTTTACATAAATCTTAACAAAAATGTTTCTTCTCATCTAAGACTAATATGAAACATAATGTACCACATCTTCTTTTATTGACATTTGTTTTTAAAGGAAAATAACAGTTTTGTAGGTTTTTAACCAATGTTAGTGTGTGTGTGTGTGTGTGTGTGTGTGTGCGTGCGCACGCGCAGGCCTGCTGAAAGGGGTGGGGTGTGGGAGTGGGGGGCGGGGTGTGTCAAAGGGGTCACTTGGTCTGGGCCCAGGGACTATGGGGTCCAGGAAGTGGGACCCCTTTACATTACAAAGGGGGCCAGTTCAGATGATTTTGTCCCGGGCTTGGTCAAACTTGTCAGCGGGCGAGTGTGTGTGTGCGTGCATGCGTTCGTGCATTACAGAGGATGTTTATGAGAGCATTTCTCTGTGTGTGCGTCTGTGTCTGCGTCTGCGTCTGCGTCACACACACGAGCGCGCGCGCGCACCTTCACGCACACGCACACGTTCCAGCACACGCACACGCACCTAGTATGAATCTGATCTGCAATTGAAGTACCCATATTCAAACTTTTGGGGGCAGGTTTAAAATGGGCCATGCTACTTACTTTTTCTGATGAGACAGCTTAAAAGAGATGAAAACAAAACAATTGTGTGTGTGTGTGTGTGTGTGTGTGTGTGTGTGTGTGTGTGTGTGTGTGTGTGTGTGTGTGTGTGTGTGTGTGTGTGTGTGTGTGTGTGTGTGCGTGCGTGCGTGCGTGCGTGCGTGCGTGCGTGCGTGCGTGCGTGCGTGCGTGCGTGCGTGCGTGCGTGCGTGCGTGCGTGCGTGCGTGCGTGTGTGTGCGCGCGCGCGCGCTCGTGTGTGTGTTTATGTGTATGCATGTTATGTCTCCATCGCTGTCCTCATATGTGAGTACTGAGTACTGCTTCTCTAGGACAACGTGCCGTTGTTCAGGCCACAGTTGCTGACCTTGATAGATTAGGCTGAGTTTGTTTGTTACCTGTGTGTGTGTGTATGCGTGTGTGTGTGTATGCGTGTGTGTGTGTAAGCCTGTGACTCAGAATTGATAAGTCTCTGTCTGTTTTTTTCATTTACAAAGTGTAAGTGTGCCTTTTTCTTCCCTCTGCTCTGCCCTCAAAAATGTTGTTTTCTGGTTTCCTTTTGCATGCTGGCTTTGGGTATGAATGTGTATTTAAAAGGTTATACAGTATGTGGTCCTGTATTAAATCACGTTAAACTCTCCTGTTCTCCTTTTCCTTCATGGTATTAAAACGCACGCATACACGCGCGCATGCGCACTCAAGCACACGCACACGCACACGCCCACACACATGCACACTCACAAACCGCATCTATTTTAACTGTAGCTCTCCTTATGAATTATTAAGGGAAACTCAGGACAGAAAGTGTACATAAGCTTAATTTGATACCAAAATGAAGACTTTTAAGGGTAGCAAGCAGCACACCTTCTCTCTCGCTCTCACTCTCGCTCGCTTGCTCTCTCTCTCTCTCTCTCTCTGTTTTTCTGTCTTTTTCACTCAGCCTGTCACCCCCATTTTGCTTCAGTTAGGCCACAAAAGAATGAAGTGGAGAAAGAGAGAGTGAGAAAAAGGAAGAAAGAAAGAAACGAAAGAAACGAAAAGAAAAAAAAACGAAAAAGGAAAAAAAAAACGTAACTGATAAAAAGCCTCGATAAGGGAATGACTGTGTTGTGTGGGAGTTGATATCAATGTTATCTATCTCTCTTTTTCACTCTCGGAGCCCTTCTGTTGTTTTTCATGCCTTATCTCGCCCTACCAAAATGCCAGGAACAAAAAAGGGAGAAAAAAAAGAGAAAGAAGAAATTACCGTCCGGATTATTCATGGGCCCGCTGATAAAATGTTGACGCGGAAAAATTAAGCAGAATATATGTGGAGGTGTTCTTTTCCCTCTATCTGCTTTCTCTCTCTCCCTCTCTCTCTCTCTCTCTCTCTCTCTCTCTCCCTCTCTCTCTCTCCCTCTCTCTCTCTCTCTCTCTCTCTCTCTCTCTCTCTCTCTCTCTCTCTCTCTCTTCCTTCCTGTGGCTGGTTGTTTTTCAGGAGTATTTTATCCTGGGGAGGGCAACAGGAGGGGGCAGGTGGTGGGTGGGCATGGAGGGGAGGGGAGGGGATGGAGGCTAGGCTTGGGTAGGGTAGGGTAGGGTAGGGGAGCGTAGAGTGCTAAGAATGCTTCACATTTCTGTCTTGCTTGGTTTACATTCATATTACACAATTTGTTGTGTGCGCACACTCACACTCTTTTGTGTTTTTCTCTCACCTCCGCTTTTGTCCTCTAC
Organism: Engraulis encrasicolus; assembly: GCF_034702125.1. Taxonomy (NCBI): domain Eukaryota; kingdom Metazoa; phylum Chordata; class Actinopteri; order Clupeiformes; family Engraulidae; genus Engraulis; species Engraulis encrasicolus. The sequence continues at coordinate 17,771,631 of NC_085860.1, forward strand.
AGTGTATCTTAACAAGTAGTTACAACAAGTAGTTGATCTCTTCTCTTCTCTTCTCTTCTCTTCTCTTCTCTTCTCTTCTCTTCTCTTCTCTTCTCTTCTCTTCTCTTCTCTTCTCTTCTCTTCTCTTCTCTTCTCTTCTCTTCTCTTCTCTTCTCTTCTCTTCTTCTTCTTCTTCTTCTTCTTCTTCTTCTTCTTCTTCTTCTTCTTCTTCTTCTTCTTCTTCTTCTTCTTCTTCTTCTTCTTCTTCTTCTTCTTCTTCTTCTTCTTCTAGTTTCACTTTTCTCTCAATGCTCTCATGCTGACTTTGTATGTGAACCCTCCCATCACCCCTCTCTGTCTCTTTCTGTCTCTTTCTCCTTCTCTCAACCCTCCCACCCCCCTTCACCTCCTCCATTGTAGGCATTGTAAGTTGCCGCCACCTGCCTGCCTCCCCGCCCCCGCCCCCCCCAGTAGAGTCAGGCTGCTGGTTGGTGTGCCGGCTCCAGATAAGCGTGACCCCTGTCTGACACAAGTCACTGGCCCCGCCCCCTGTCCCCCACCTGCTCCGCCCCTCCACTCTGTCTTATGCGGTTGCCCCTGGCGACTCATCAGTGGGCCCGTGTGGTGGGTGGCGTCTGGCCCAGTGGCGGGTGGCTTAACGGGCGGGTGGGCGGCTGGTGTCTGGTCTGGGCCATGGCCCCACTCTCCCTTTCTCTCTCTCTCTCTCTCTCTCTCTCTCTCTGTCTCTCTCTGTCTTTCTATGTCTGTCTCTCTCTCTGTCTGTTTCTATTTCTCTGTCTCTCTGTCTCTCTCACACACACACACTCTCTCTCTCTCTCTCTCTGTCTGTCTGTCTCTCTCTGTCTCTCTCTCTGTGTCTCTCTATACCCAGCACACACTCCCTCTCTCTCTCTCTCTCTCTCTCTCTCTCTCTCTCTCTACAATGGGATAGGAAGCGGTCTGCTTGACCCTACTTAGCATGCTAAAGGCTAATTGCAGCTGGCCTAGTTCAGTGGCAAGACAGACTCGCTCAGCTCTTTTTTCTCTCTTTGTTTCTCTCTCTCTCCCTCTCTCTCTCTCTCTCTCTTTCTCTCTCTCTCTCTCTTGTTCTTTTTGTCCGTGTCTTTATGCCTTTCTTCTACTATCACTTTGCTCTCTTCCTCTCTCCCTTTCTCTTGTTATCAGTCCCCCCCCCACACACACACACACGCATACACACACACACACACACGCATACACACACACACATATACACACACGCATAAGCACACACACACACACACACACACACACACACACACACACACACACACACACACACACACACACACACACACACACACACACACACACACACACACACACGCGCGCACACACACACACACACTGTCCTATTCTGTCACTCACACTCTTTTTTCTTTCTTAGCATTTATTCTCCCCCCCCCACCCTCTCTCTCTCTCTTTCTCCCTCCCCCGCAGTCCTGTCATCTCTCTCCACCCTGAGATCACAGTAGGAGTGTATTGTAGTGTACTGTAGTGTAGCGCTGGGGGTAAAACCTTGGGGCTGTTATCTGCGGGGTGGAGAAGAGGATCCCTTCTGTTGGGCTTTTTCCTTGGAGAGACATAGGTCCTCTCTCTCTCTCTCTCTCTCTCTCTCTCTCTCTCTCTCTCTCTCTCTCTCTCTCTCTCTCTCTCTCTCTCCCTCTCCCTCCCTCTCCTTTTACTACCTGTTTCTCTTGCATGCTTATTTAGTGCACGCCGTTATGACAAGATAAGATAACAGCCCGTCAGAAGACAAATGAATTATTATTTCAAGATAATCCAGTTACGTTAAAATAGAAAAACAAAACACAGACAGACAGACAGAGAGAGAGGGAGGGAGGTGCAGAGGAACCGTGGATGTCTTTGGTTTGAGTGAGGTCTCTTCTGTCCTTCCTCGTCCTCTTCTCTCTCTACATGTGTTCAGAAGACCACTTGAGCATGAGATGAGCCACACCTTATCGGAGTTGGAGCATGGCATGGAGCATTCCTGTGTTCATGTCCGTGTGGGCATGATCAAACGCTGCAATGTGTTTCTATGTGTTCCTGATTAAACAAATCGCTCAGCTGGCAGCAACGTAGCAAAACTTTCGGGTACGTTTGCGACCGTTTTTTTTAGGCACATTCGATCAATTATTCGATTGGTGATGTTTTCTCTGACTAAATGGCACAAAAATCCCTCTCAACTCGCAGTGGCTCAAGATTTGTGTGTTCTTCTGCGCCCCTTTCTCTTTCTCTTTAAAAGATGGTGTTGCCAGTGTGCCGTGCGTTTTTGAACACGGCCACTGTCTCTCTTGCTGTCTTTCTTTCACTGGTCTCTATTTGTCTTTTCCTCCGCCTGTCCTATCAGTTCATTTGTCTGGTGTTGTCCATCTCTGTCTCTCTCTTGCGTTTTACTTTTTGCTCTGACTCACTTGTGTGAGTGTTCGGCCTCTCTTGGTCTGTCTATCTCCACGTCCCTCTCTATTATTTTTGCCTCCATCTCTTTTTCTCTCACTTGCCATCACTCTTTCTCTCTCTCTCGCTATCCTTTTTTCTTCCTCTCTCTCTTGCTAGAAGTCTTTTTTCCTCTCTCACCATCCCTCTTTCTTTCTATCTCTCCTTCTCTCTCTCTCTCTCTCTCTCTCTCTCTCTCTCCCTCGCTATCTTGATGGTGTGCTGTGTCTAGCTAAGACAGTACTCTCTTATTTGTAGACTGCTGTATTCCATCCATCTCTCTTTCTCTCTCTCCTTCTCTCTTTCTCTCTCTCCTTCTCTCTTTCCTGCCATATCTCTCTCCCTCTCTCTCCCTCCACCTCTCTATCTCTCTCTCCCTCTCTCCTCTATCTCTCTCTCTCCCCCCTTCTCTCTCTCCTCTATCTTGATGGTGTGCTGTGTCTGGTGTAGACAGTAGTCTCCTATGTGTGGACTCCTTGTGTTTCCCACTTGACCCTGCTTTTAGCCGAGGTCACCTGCCTCTGCCTCCGCCTCTGCCTCCGCCTCTGCCTCCGCGTCCTGCCTCCGCGTCCTGCCTCCTCATCTCCTGCCTCTCCCTCTCCCTCTCCCCCTCTCCATCTCCATCTACCCGCACGCAGGCTCATGTTTCCTCAAATCACTCTGCTGTGCTCTGCAGTGCCGCGGGATAGCTAAGTGCGTGTGCGTGTGCATGTGCGTGTGTGTGTGTGTGTGTGTGTGTGTGCGTGTGCGCATGCTTGCACGCATGTGTGTGTACGTGAGCGCAGGTGTGTGTGTGTGCATGCGTGTGCGTGGTTGTGTGTTTGCGTGTGTGTGTGTGTATGTGTTCATGAGCAACCTTTTAAAATAACGGTATGTAAGGTTTTTTCTGCAGTTTTACCTGCATACCACAGATGGTTATTTGTGCCCAGTCTGCTATGAGAGGTTTTAGTCTGCCAGTTCTTAAGAAGGTGTGTGTGTGTGTGTGTGCGTGTGTGTGCTAAATATTGCTCAATTTCTGCAACAATTAGTAGTTTAGCAATATGGCGAAGGAGGTGCTATGTCTACCCCTAAACAACTTAAATTAACCAGGCCATTCTGACCTAGTGTATTGCATAGGACCCTATGGTTCTGATCAGTCCCCACTGACTGCTGTGAAATTTGCCTCCATCACTATTTGGATTTGTAATGCTGCCTTTATGGCATTGGTGAGATTCAAATAAAAGTACTAATGTGTGTGCGTGTGTGCGTGTGCGTGTGTGCGTGCGTGTGCGTGTGTTGGTTTGTGTGTCAGTGAGTGTGAGAGAGGAACAGACAAACAAAAAGCATAGAAAAAAAGCAAAAAAGAAAAATAAATGAGTGAGCAAGGGAAAGAGAGAGATGATGAATGTACAGACCTGAATGTCAGCTATCCCTTCAAACATACTCTCTCTCTCTTTTCCCCCACCTGTTCTGTCCCAGCTCTCTCTTCCTCTCTCTTAACCCATTTTTGCCTAAGCCCTTTGTGGGACAATGTGCCCTCTGCCTATTAAAAGCTAAATATCTCAGCCTCCGAAGCACGTAAAAACATGAAATAAGTTGCATTTAAAAGCTAGGACCCTCATTTTGCATTAGAATGTGTTCATTCAGCTCTGACATAGCCACTTTTTTAATAAAACAGCTAAAATCTCAAGAACCTGAATGCAGCACATGTCGCTCCAGGACAATATGGGTTAAAACCCCCTCTCTTCAAACACCCTCTCTTCCCCTCCCTCTCCCTCTCTACACTTCTCTCTTCTCTTTTCTGTCACACCTGTCTGCTCCTGTTCCCCATCTATCTATCTTCTCTTTCTTTCTCTTTTCTTTAAACACTGCTCCCTCCTTCACCATCTCTCTCTCTCTCTCTCTCTCTCTCTCTCTCTCTCTCTCTCTCTCTCTCTCTCTCTCTCTCTCTCTCTCTCTCTCTCTCTCTCTCTCTCTCTCAAAAAAACCTGCTCTTTCTCTCTCTCTCTCTCTCTCATGCTCTCTTTCGTTTTCACCCAAATCAATGCTGTATAAATCTTCCATCTCTCTTGTCCATTATATTACTATTCCCTAAACTTTTCCCTACTTTCTGTGTGCTTCTTTATTTTCTATATTTCTGTGATCTTTCTCTCTGCTAATATCTTTCTCTCTGCTTCCGTCTGTATTCTCTTGTCTCTGCACCTCCTCTCCTCATCCCCTCTTCATGTGGCCTTCTTTTCTCTTCCATCCACTCTTTCTTTGACTGTTTTTGTCTTCTTCTCCTTTAAATACTGCTCTCTATCTCTTTCTCTCTTCTTCTTCTCTTCCCTTCCATGCTTTTCATCCCTTTCTCTCTTCTTCTTCTTCTTCTTCTTCTTCTTCTTCTTCTTCTTCTTCTTCTTCTTCTTCTTCTTCTTCTTCTTCTTCTTCTTCTTCTTCTTCTTCTTCTTCTTCTTCTTCTTCTTCTTCTTCTTCTTCTTCTTCTTCTTCTTCTTCTTCTTCTTCTTCTTCTTCTTCTTCTTCTTCTTCTTCTTCTGTAATTTGGTCGTCATGGAGAGGATGTCAACAGCAGTCGTGAATTTAAAAAGGGGAATATTCTAAAGCCTTAACTGCCTATTAACCTTTCCTCACCCCTCCTCCATCTATTCCTCTCTTTATCATCTCTCTCTCTCTCTCTCTATCTCTCTCTTTCTTTCTCTCTCTCTTTCTTTCTCTCTCTCTCTCTCTCTCTCTCTCTGTCACACTCTCTCTCTGTCTCGCTCCCTCACTCCCTCACTCACACTCTCTCTCTCTCTCTCTCTCTCTCTCTCTCTCTCTCTCTAATCTTATACAGTACTCTTTCTGATTAACTCTTCATCTTCTGCTTCCTCTCTCTATTCCTCTCGTGCTAATTTTAGTCGTGATGTAGCCTACATTTTTAAACGCTTTATTGATGGCTCGACATTGGTGTTAAAATGCACTTTGGTGAAATATGAGGATTTAATCGCCGTGCAGATCACTAATGTGTTGTTGTTGCCGCTGCTGTTTTTATTGCTTGTGTTTTTTTTGCGAAGACCTCACACATATTTTTATACTGTGAAGTGAACATTTATTGCAAGCATTGACATTATTCTATTATTACAATATTAATATTAATAATACATTATATTTTTTATATAATAATACATTATATATTAATATCACTTTATATTGTAATGTTGCAAAATATTGCATCAGGGGAACCAGCAGTTATTTACATCAGATTTAAAAAAAAAATAATTACAATTATTATTACTATGACATTCTGTATTTGTCTGAATCTTTTTGTGTGTGTGTTTCCCCCTGCATGACAATGGGACATGTCTTATGTATTCAATGACCAGTCATCACTTCATGTGCATACTCTAGATCAGTGGTTCCCAACCTTTTTCTTCAGGGACCCATGTTTTTACTGTTGTAAGCTTTGGTGACCCAACCGAGCGAGCGCCCGCACGAGAGGGAGTCACAAGATGCCCTCTGTTTCCTGCGAAAACTCATTTTAGTTATTTTATTCCTCAATTTGTCATTGGTCAAATCTAGAAAAAATGTTTGATGTAGCAAATGTTATATGTTGCTTCTATGCATATATTAGTTAAATGCTTTGTCATTTATTCAACATGGGCTATATATTTTTAGAGTTAAACCCCTTAAAATCAAGAGGGCTCCGCGACCCTCTGTGGATCTTTGGCGACCCATAAGTTGGGTCCCGACCCATAGGTTGGGAACCACTGCTCTAGATGATTTCACTTGAATTACAGCTGGTGCTTGTATTATATGTAGAGCAATGTGTATGACAACAATGTCTTCCATAACCAGTCATCACTTTCAGCTGGTGCTTGTCTGTACTGTGTATAGAAAATGGCAATCGTTGATCACGGAGATATTCACATTGAGGGCCGGTGCTTCATGTTAGAGTTCATAGCGAAAGTAGGCTACACCTCCTTCTCTTCCTCCACAAAATGCTGATGTATAGGAGTTCAAAAGTGCATGCAATTTTTAACCTCCTGATAATATATCTAATCTTTTTTTGATCAAACAGTCAATTGCGAACACAGGCAAACAGAAATACACATGCTCACGGAAATGCACTCCTTCTCTCTCTCTCTCTCTCTCTCTCTCTCTCTCTCTCTCTCTCTCTCTCTCTCTCTCTCTCTTTCACTCACACGCTCACACGCTGACACACTGACGCACTCACACACACTACACTCGCACACACATTTCCCCTCACAAAAAACAGAAACACACATTCTCACACACATACATACTGTAGGTTCACATGCAGGAACATACATGTGCTCCAGACATGCATACACACAGACACATCATTTATATCTCCAACACACATTTTCTTCATTTACCCCTTTTATCTTCCGGCTCTCCCTGCTCTCCCTCCCTCTCTCTCCAACTCTCTCTCTCTCTCTACCTCTCTCTCTCTCTCTCTCTGTCGCTCTCTCTGTCGCTCTCTCTGTCGCTCTCTCTCTCTCTCTCTCTCTCTCTCTCTCTCTCTCTCTCTCTCTCTCTCCTTTTTATCTCTCTCCAGCCATCTTCACATCTCTCTTGCTCTCTCGCTCCTTCCATCTCCCCTTACTACCCCTCTCTCCCTCTCTCTCCCGCCATCACTCTCTCCCTCCATCATTCTCTCTCTCTCTCTCTCTCTCTCTCTCTCTCTCTCTCTCTCTCTCTCTCCCCCCTCCATCTCTCCCCTCCCTCTCCCCCCTCTCCTCCTCTCTCTCTCTCACTCCATCTCTCCCCTCTCCCCCTCTCTGTCCCTCTCCCTCCATCTCTCCCTCTCTCCCCTCTCCCTCTATCTCTGCAGTCTAAGTATTGGTATTAGAGGCAGCAGTGTCCCCAGCAGTAAGCCAATCTGCTGTAATCTATCAGTGCCTGCTATCGCCTCTATCTGCGAGCACACAGAGAGCCAGTCAGGGGCCGTGGCGCCGCGCCGTGCGCTGATAAAGTTTCAGAGTTCAGCCATGATGAATGTTAAGAAACTACACCCACCCCTCCGCACGCCTCGGCACCGCACCGCACCGCTCAGCTCTGCTCTCTTCGCTCCGCGCCCAAGATGGGGTGGGAGTTGGCAGCCCTCGGGCTGTGTTTTTCTGTGTCTGTGTGTGTTTTTCGTGTGTCTTGTCTGTGTGTGTGTGTATTTTTTTTGTGTGCGTGTGTCTTGTCTGTCTGTGTGCTGTACTGTATGTGTGTGGGTGGATTGTCACTGTCTCTTTGTATTGGGGTTGGGGGTCTGGTGTACACACCTAGACACACTAGGTATAGACACACACACATACACCGAGGTTAGTGCAGTACACGTGGAAGCATTGCTCATTCAAGACTGTTGAGCTCGCGAGAGTGTTTGAAGTGGGAATACATTTTTTTACCCCCTCTCTTTGAGAGAGAAAGAAAGAGAGAGAGGCAGAGAGAGAAATAAGAAAAGGAATCTGCTCTTGCACTGTCCCTAG
>NC_085860.1:17784540-17787040 GCF_034702125.1 Engraulis encrasicolus
ATAAACATCCTGCGTTTTGTCACATTCTCCAGCTCTGCTCGTGCCACCTCCTCCACACCCGAGATGGCCTTCCTCCACCCTTTAACGTGTTATTCACATCAAGGGCGATAGCCAGATACCGCTACAAATGATACCCGTTAACGCTGTACGTGAACGTTGTTGTAGGCCTGTAACGGAGTGAGTGATAACTTGGGAGAGTGTGCTTTGGTTATTATTACCTCCGCCAAGGAGGTTATGTTTTCGGTCGCGTTGGTTTGTCTGTTTGTATGTCTGTCTCCAGGATAAGTCAAAAAGCTATGAACGGAGTTGTTGAACATGACATGACAAGTAATTACGATTAGGATCCGAATCCAGGAATGTTTTACTTCACCAAAACAAGGCAAAAAGAAAAAAAATAGGTTGTAACATAGTCAAATGTTTTATCAAACAGCTTCTTTGGCGGAGATCTGCACTCTATGAGTGCATTTCTAGTTACTTCATTACACCAGTCTTGCATACTGTAAGTGGATGATTTGGAGTCATATGATTTTTCAGTGGAGTGATGACCATGTACAGGTATAGTTAGAAATTACCATTTTAAGCATTTTCATATTTTTTTTTCAAAGTTTAGAAACTTTGAGTTTAAACCAATACAGTACAAAGAAAAACATGTTTGGATACATTTCAGAGATTTCTAAAACGACAGAAACACTTCCTGGTGCACAATCATTTGTTTACAGTCACAATGACAATATCTGCTTTAAAATATCATTCTTAAATGCTGACACTCCTTTAATTGTAGTTATCATCTCCACTATTGCTGCCTTAGTCCTTGGTGTTTGTGGGAAAGGGGCCTTAACAACCTTGAAGGACACGAATTCTAATCTATTAGTTGTTTAGTTGTTTGCAGTCACAATGAAATTATCGGAATGAAAATATTATTCGATAACTACACTGATCTGATGGTAGCTAATTCTAACCATTATCACTGCAGTAGTTGTGTGTGTGTGTGTGTGTATATGTGTGTGTGTGTGTGTGTGTGTGTGTGTGTGTGTGTGTGTGTGTGTGTGTGTGTGTGTGTGTGTGTGTGTGTGTGTGTGTGTGTGTGTGTGTGTGTGTGTGTGTGTGTGTGTGTGTGTGTGTGTGTGTGTGTGTGTGTGTGTGTGTGTGTGTGTGTGTGTGTGTGTGTGTGTGCGTGTGTGCGTGTGTGTGTCTGGGTAGGGGCCTTGAGTTCTTTAAGGAGGATGAGTTTGAGGGCAGACGGAGGTGAGTCGCAGATCAGGGAAATCTACACCCCTCCTGCATTGTTTAGGGACGGACAAACGGTGGTGTCTTGCCCGCACGTATCTCTGATATCTTTTTCCCCATGCTGCTACACACTACCGTGGTACACTGCAATCCCCCTACACGCGCACGGACACGCAGGCACGGACACGGAGGCACGGACACGCAGGCACGGACACGCAGGCACGGACACGCACGCACGGACACGCACGGACGCTTGCACGCACGCACGCATAGACACACACACAAAAGTACACACTTTGCTTTACTCCAATGCGGCTGGAGATTGTGTGCGTACACCTGCCACCCCCAAACATGCACACACACTCACACTCACACTCACACACACACACACGCGCATATCCACACACTGCCCGTGTGCTGAGATGCGTCTGTAGATAGTGTAGTGTGGTGATAGTGTCTGCACTCCCGAGGTCCCCCCCGCACCGCACTGCGTAAGGTTGCCCTCTCGCTGGGCGGACACACGCTGACCTTTCAGTCAACTGCTGGGAGTTTGCATGCCTCCACTGCTGCTTCCTTCTCATGCAAATAGAGAGAGAGAGAGAGAGAGAGAGAGAGAGAGAGAGAGAGAGAGAGAGAGAGAGAGAGAGAGAGAGAGAGAGAGAGAGAGAGAGAGAGAGTCTGTGTGAGCGAGTGAGAGAGTTTGTGTGTGTGAGAGAGAGAGAGAGAGAGAGAGAGAGAGAGAGAGAGAGAGAGAGAGAGAGAGAGAGAGAGAGAGAGAGAGAGAGAGAGAGAGACCTGCAAAAAGGATAACCGGACTCTGTATGCGTGTGCGCGTGCGTGCGCGCGTGTGTTTGTGCATGACTTTCAGCATGTATGGTTGTCTACTCGTCTGTGTGCATGTTAATGTGTGCATTCACGTACTGTACGTACAGTTGAGGACGATATTATTAGCCCCCCTCCTGAAATTAGACATTTCTCTTGATTTCTCAGTAAGAATGACCATTATTAACCGTTTCTGTTATTCTGGAAACAAATACACTGATGGACACAATGTTCAATGAGTTGAATTTGGATTTTTCTATTGTTACGATGAGTTTAAACAAAAAAGGGCAAAAATGACAAGGACAAAATTATTAGCCCCCTGATCATTAATAGTCAATATGGCACCATTTATGAACCAAAACTGACAACAGGCTCTGATAAGTTGCTACCTAGGTTGGCACATGCCCCACTAGGGATTTTGGCCCATTTCTTCACTGCAAAGTGTTCTAGC
>NC_085860.1:17817040-17822040 GCF_034702125.1 Engraulis encrasicolus
AGGTGATGAGAACCCGCCGGACGACTTGAGCCTGTCGGGGGACGAGGGGGGGGCGTCGGACCTGGAGGACTCAGCAGAGCTGGACGGATGCAGCCCCCCCTCCCTCACACCACTCGCCACCGAAGGTGAGACAGCGTTTCATTTATCCTTTATTTAGCCAGGATTTTCCCATTGAGACTCAGTGTCTCCTCTGCCAGGGAGTCCTGGTCAAAATGACAGTATATACATATAGTTACATACCTGTACGCAGACAGACACATAGACATATAATAAGGAAAATAAATGTACAAAACACATATTAAGAAAAACAAGCCTACATAAAACATATTATGAGGTAAAAGGTACGGTAGCCTATCTGCTGAATGTTCAGAAACAATGACACTCCCCTGTGTATACAGTATTAATTGCCCTCTTCTCCCCCAATGAGGGCAGAGAGTCCATACACAATATCTTCTGCAACTCGTTGAAATGTTCCGTGTTCCAAGGTGTCTACAGTATTATAACGAGCAGAGGTTAACTTTTTACATGTACAAGAAAAGCCCAAAGGAGTAATAATAATAAAAAAACTAAAAAAACGAACAAACATGTATTTTCCAAAATATCTGTACCCAAGTAAATGTGGATGTGTCTATGTGGGTAAGAGATGTTGTGTGATGGGAACATGAGTTATAACTTTGCACGATCTCCAAACCATGGTGTGGATGCCTCCGCTCATGTGCTCTACCCCAACTCACTCACCCACACGGCTGTCAAAGGATCTGTGTCGTGGTCATGTATTTTCAAATTTCATGGTAGTTTGATCTCATAAATAACATAAACCGTCCCAAGAGATGCAAATTCACATACACATTCACATGCTCTTTTGATTACCAGTGAAGCATTTGACAAGGAAGTTCAAATCAGGTTTGTGTGGGTGGGCTGTGGGTGTTGGGAGTGATCTGCTTACAGTTTATCCACAGCAAACTGATAGAAAGCAAAACAATGTCATATTACCTTTGCACGCACATTTTTTTCTTACTATTGAAACGAGATTGGTTTAATGCCAGTAGGCCCACTGCCAATAATAATTTTGGTAAATTGGCTGTTGTTAAAGTTTTATCACCGCTTTATGACAGTTCACAGTTGTTGACAGCTTTACAATGGCAGTGCGGGCAAGTTGAGAGAGAGAGAGAGAGAGAGAGAGAGAGAGAGAGAGAGAGAGAGAGAGAGAGAGAGAGAGAGAGAGAGAGAGAGAGAGAGAGAGAGAGAGAGAGAGAGAGAGAGAGAGAGAGAGAGAGAGAGGGGGGGGACGGATAGAGGGGGACGGATAGAGGGGGACGGATAGAGGGGGACGGATAGAGGGGGACAGAGAGAGAGAGAGAGAGAGAGAGAGAGAGAGAGAGAGAGAGAGAGAGAGAGAGAGAGAGAGACTTTATTAATCCCCAAGGGGGAAATTGAGTGCCACCTGGTCATACACACGACACATAACAGAAAGACAGGACAAATACATAACAAATAAGTGCTAAGAAATAAATAAAAACAGTCCATCATAAAAACACACAAAGAATCTCAACAACATTATAAAAACCATTCAAAAGTCACTCAGCAGCTGTTGTTAAAAATTCTGATAGCTGCAGGAATAAAAGATCTTCTAAACCTTTCGGTGGAGCATCTAGGTAGGAGGAGGCTTTTGCCACTTTTTGTGATCAGGCTGAACAATGGGTGGTCGTCCATGCTAAGTACGCTTTTCATCTTTTCACTTTTCACTTTTCATACTGGCGGACATATTGGATACAGAGAGAAAAGGGGGAAAAACCACAGAAATTGCAGCTTGAACAGATTAAACAGAGCTGTGTCGTATAGGAAAATAAATGTAAAAATAAATAATCACAAACTATAGGATATACTGTATATGCGCTGAGTATTATTATTATTGTTAAAGTAGTAACTATTATCTGTGAGCTTGCTGTTAGCTGGCCCAAGTTAGCACTAAGTGTGTGGATTTTGGCAATGTGGGTGGTGTTTTTTTTTAGAAATATAAATATAAAAATAATGATAATACGTTACATTATTAAATCATAATTTACTTTTACATAGTGTGTGACTGTAAGCAGGATCTTGGATTGACTGACAGAGATCAGAGCAAGTGTCACAAAGTGTGTGGGCCTGTGGCCTGAAGAATATAACCGTTATAGTGGCATGAGTACTGTGATGCAGCCAAGGATGGGAACAATGAAGCCAATGACTGCTTCTCAGGATTATAATGCAATTATAATAATGTAAAATGTAATTATCATAATCATAATAATAATAATAATTATTATAATATTAACAATAATAATAAGTATGTATTGTGTCATGTATATTATATAGTATAATTATATTAAGTTCTATATTACATTCTTACAATATCATGTGTATTTACTTACTATGCCATTTAATATACCGGTAATATGTAAATGACTGTGGAAACTCAGGGCATCTCAGTCATGGAGGAGGATGGGTGAGAGCACTGGTTAATTACTCTCCCCACCAACCTGGCGGGTCAGCAGTCGAACCAGCAACCTTTTGGCTACGTCGTGTCTGGCGCCCTAACCTAACCTTACCCATGACCGCCCTCACTGGACTGATCCACGAGTTGTTTCTCCATAGAAACACTGGTGTAGTATCAGGGAATTGTGGGGGTGGTAACCCTCTAAGTGTTTCTATGGAGAAATGATTCATGGATCCGTCCACTTCCCTAGGGCCGTGTTTTCAGGCCCGTAGTGGGGTGGATGTAGCCTAGCGACGCCATCCTATGTACTCCACCCAAAGATTTTGGCTCCGCACATTGTCTGGCAAAAGCCTCCAGCTCGGTTCTCTCAGTGTTTAGCCAATCAGCAAAAGGTTGAGAGTGGTGACGCAAAACTCCGTTGACGCAGTCCGTTACTGATTGGTTAAGGTAACTATAGTCACACTTTTGTTCAGTTATTTGTATGCTTTTGTGACGCTAAATCGTAACAGTCATGCTAATAAAGCACAATATGGGTTTTAAGTTAACTCGAATTCGGAACTCCAATGAAGACCATCTGCCACCCTCCGCGGAGACGGCTTCCTCTTGGCTTTTGCCAGACTGTTTGACGGAGTCAACAGTCGCTCTTTCTCAGGCTAGGGTGAATGGCTCGTTTGGTTGGTCGGTCGTCACTGCCGTTAGTTATTTAAAAGATTCCTGTTTTTTTTCCTCCTCCTTCCTTTTAATCTGGAAAATTCCTGTTCTTGTGAAATTTGGGGCCAGGATGATAAGGGTCCTGTTCGTTGGCTCTGTTTGATAAACGCATGGAAATTCTGTCAGGTGCTAATCGGTGGTACAGTAGATTAAAGATTGTGTGTGTGTGTGTGTGCGTGCGTGTGCGTGTGTGAGTGTGTGTGCGTGAGAGAGAGAGAGAGAAAGAGAGAGAGAGAGAGAGAGAGAGAGAGAGAGAGAGAGAGAGAGAGAGAGAGAGAGAGAGAGAGAGAGAGAGAGAACAGAAGAAGTAAAATAGAGAAGTTGCATGTGGGTGGATCAAAGGCAGGTACTTTATGTATGAAAATCTCTTTTTCATTCTATCATTCTACCTCTCTCTCTCTCTCTTTCTCTCTCAACACCTTTGTATTGTAGCTTTTTTGAAAAAGCCTTTCCTGACATGGCAATGGCAAAACTTCTACTGTATTTGGCCAAATGTGTGTGCGTGCGTGCGTGAGAGAGAGAGAGAGAGAGAGAGAGAGAGAGAGAGAGAGAGAGAGAGACAGAGAGAGAGAGAGAGAGAGAGAGAGAGAGAGAGGAGAGAGAGAGATGAGAGAGAGAGAGAGAGAGAGAGAGAGAGAGAGAGAGAGAGAGAGAGAGAGAGAATTTAAAAAGCACACACAGCTGATGGTGCCTTTTGGTCTTACTGCTCTGTTTAATCTCTTCCATTGAGTGGTTGAATGGGAGAGATACAGAGAGGTAGAGAAGTAAAGAAAGAATGAAATAAATAAAGACAGAATGCAAAAAAGCGATGGGAGGGAGGGAGGGAGGGGGGGAGGGGCATGTTTTAGTCTTACTTTTCTGCACAATCTCTTCCATTGAGTGACATGAGAGACATACAGAGAAGGACAGAGAGGTAGAGAAGTAAAGAAAGAAAGAAAGATAGAAAGAAATAAAGAAAGAGAGAAAGAAAGAAAGAAAATGGAGGGAGGGGGGAGGGAGGGAAACGTTTTAGTCTTACTTTTCTGCTCAATCTCTCCCATCTAGTGGTTGAATGAGAGACATACAGAGAATGCACACACAGAGAAGGACAGAGAGGTAGAGAAGTAAAAAAAGAAGAAAGAAAGAAAGAAAGAAAATGGAGGGAGGAAGGGAGGGCCACGTCACCAGGTTGTTTGTCCCCTCTCCTGCTCTCTCTCTCCTCCTGAGTTGCCTGGCACAGCCATTATCAGTGCTCTGTAAATCAAGTGTGTTTGACGAACCTGCTCTTTCAACCCGCGATCAATACCGGCTCTTTATCAGGCCAGCACTGGCTAATAAAGGCAAGCTCTCTTATCCGCCATCTGTGAGAGAAAGACACAAGCGATAACCACCTGATAACCAGCAGTGAGAGAGAGAGAGAGAGAGAGAGAGAGAGAGAGAGAGAGAGAGAGAGAGAGAGAGAGAGAGAGAGAGAGAGAGAGAGAGAGAGAGAGAGAGGGGAGTGGAGGGACAGAGAGAAAGGGAGAAAGAGGGGTGTGTAGAGAGAGAGAGAGAGGGGTGTGTAGAGAGAGAGAGAGAGAGAGAGAGAGAGAGAGAGAGAGAGAGAGAGAGAGAGAGAGAGAGAGAGAGAGACGGATAGAGAGACGGATAGAGGGGGACAGAGAGAGAGAGAGAGAGAGAGAAGAAAAAACACTTCCTGGAATTGCAGGCCAATTTGTTAAAGGTTTTATGTCTCCGGTTGAACTTGGTTTCTTGTGGGCCTGGCCTACAGTGCATGGATCCTGTGGGTGAGCTTGTTCCCTCTGTCTCCTTTGTTGATCATCGTGACTTGGGTGGG
>NC_085860.1:17829540-17834540 GCF_034702125.1 Engraulis encrasicolus
CGTGTGCGTGTGTGCGTGTGTGTGTGCATGGTACTGGTATGTCAGTCACCCAGCACTTCATATGGGCAGCCACCTTGACATCATCACCAACACATATCCCATCTTGACCAGGTTGCCTGAAAAGAGAAAAAAAATGCAATTGCAATTGTGAAAGTAACTTTTAAGTCAGCTCAACAAAACAAATGAATGAGCTATTTATTTTATTTGGGGGGGGGGGGGGGTGGGGGGTCCTTTGATATTTCATGTGAAACCTCATAACATAGTTCATCTAATCATGATACGGCTAACCCCTACCCAGCCACCCTGACAATGCCAACACACACCCATATAAAAGACCAAGGCTAACCTTTACCCTGTCTGATCATCTGTCTGTCTGAGTCTCTGTCTGGGTGCCTGACTATATAACCATCAACTCTGTCTGTCTGTCTGCCTGTCTGTCTACCTGCCTGTCTGCCTGTCTGTCTACCTGCCTGTCTCCCTGTCTGTGTGTCTGCCTGTCTGCCTATGTTTGCGAGTCACACTCAGATTCCTATTTGTTATGACTTTACTGTACCACCTCCTTCACATTGTATCGGCCAATAGCATTAGAGCTGAGCTCTGTTTGTTTGGAGTGTCTGCCAGTAGCGTCGTGGTAACAGCCAGAGGGAAGCCGCTTCCTTCCTGTGTGTCTACTATGGAATCTTTGGCTCCATTCCAGAACAGCGCATGATTCATGATCGTTTCACATTAAATTCCTAACTTTATTAAGTGGACCAAGACTTCCTTCATTTTTATCCCCTCAGGTCAGTGAAAAAAAACCCTGAAAAATGATTTGTGGTTAATCTTAGATGAGCGCTGCACTGGGTCAATAGCATTAAAAGCCCTCTGGCTGCTCTTGATCAAAGCGCCCCCATCAACATTTATCACATTATATTTTCAGACATCTTGTACTAATTTGTGGCCACAATGAAATGTTTGATCCTGACAGGCTCATCATCCTTACAGCACAACGCAACATAATATGACATAATGCATCACAATATCACGCAGCATAACATGATGCAACACAAAACATTTATATTTCAGCATGTCCATGAAATTGT
Organism: Engraulis encrasicolus; assembly: GCF_034702125.1. Lineage (NCBI taxonomy): Eukaryota > Metazoa > Chordata > Actinopteri > Clupeiformes > Engraulidae > Engraulis > Engraulis encrasicolus. The sequence continues at coordinate 17,830,623 of NC_085860.1, forward strand.
ACAATGAACTGTAATGAGCTTGGTAAATTAAGTATGTTTGGTTATTTATCACAAGACAATCATTTGTCAACTCATGCTAGAAATGCATCACATCATACGTCATAGTTGCCTAATATCTTATCCTTTGCCTCCTTAATTTGTTTATTCCATTCTATTTGACATCTGACATACAATACGGTAGGTCCTGCCATACATTCAGTTTCATATTTTTCAAGCTTCATGTTTTTTCACATTTACCTGTAGGCTCATGTTTTACATCATGGTAGGCTGTTAAAATTTCGACCAGCAAGGTCTTCGTCAAGGTGTCCACCTGACACCTGACGAAGACCTTGCGGGTTGAAACGTGCCATTTTTCACATTTAAATCACGACAAGGGAGCTTTTGCGGTGTGTGAATATTTTTCTCCTTTTCTCCTTATACGTTTTTTGATATTCTGCACCTGTAGCTAGTTGTTACTTTGGGATGTGCGCGCACCTTACACTTTTTGTTAGACTGTTAAAATTCCCACAACCTTCAGCTAATTTCCATGCCCTTTGGCTGGTGGGGTCTTTTGTAGCTGTTACTGTGTGTGTACACCAGAAACAACCTAAGCTACCAAGTAGCTGAGGTCATGGAAGAGGTTTCGCCATGAATTTGGCGTATTTGCTCTGGACGTAACATTGAAATGTTTTATTTAGCTAATCACATAACGGCTATGGCTTGTCACGCTGGGAGATTTGAAGATTTGAACATTCCAATTGGATTTTGCCAAATGGCATAATCACTGAAATTTGCGCAGATTGCTTTTGGTATACACGCACAGTTAGACGTACAGTAGGTCTGCTGAAACTGTTAGCCAGACACATGACAGCCTAATGCCCCCTGGGGGTTTCAGGCCCCCTGTTTGACTGAACTTGTGCTAGTGCTTCCCTACACTTGTATTAATACATGTGTGCGCGTGAGAACATGCATTTGTGGGTGCATGGTGCAAATGTGTTTGTAGGTGTGTGTGAGTGTGTGTGTGAGTGTGTGTGTGAGTGTGTGTGTGAGTGTGTGTGTGAGTGTGAGTGTGAGTGTGAGTGTGAGTGTGAGTGTGAGTGTGAGTGTGAGTGTGAGTGTGAGTGTGAGTGTGAGTGTGTGTGTGTGTGTGTGTGTGTGTGTGTCTGTGTAGCTATAACTACACGTAAGCAAAGTTGTAAGTGCTACAAGCTGTGAAAGGACAAGAGCCTATCTCTAGGCTATTCAAAGTTGCTGATGTGCTTAACACATCGTAATCGCTGCATCTACAAGGTCACACACGCACAGGCACACACACACACACACACACACACGCACTCGCACACACACACACACGCACACACACAGTTTTGGTACTGCCGTTTAATGAAGTGTCATAGCATGGTCATTAGAGGCTAATTGATTTTTCCATGGTGTGGTTTGATTTTCAAAGAGGAAGCTTGTTGTTTTGTCTACACGGTCAAATGCTCAAGGTCATTCACATAGCAAACTGGCAAACAATAAATCCTTGGAGTTGAGTTGTGCGGTGTGTTGTGTTGTGTGCTCTGCCAAGAAAACAAAAAAAAAAACAGAAACAAAACTAAAAAACACCATGGATACGAGACAGCTAATTCTCATAAAAACATCAGAGATTTTAGATTGCCTCGTAATGAAAGGAGAATGCCCGTCACCAACCAAAAGAAAAGAAAAAAGAAAAGCGCACTGAAAGTAGACGTGTTGATGAAACGAACATGGCCGCCTTAGTGATAAGACTGCACACGGCACACACATCACCTAGCAGCCGTAGCAGCAAACGTAGCCGTCACGGGGCAGGCACACAATGGGAATGCCTTAGTGGAACTCCACATGATTGATACTCTACTTCCTACATTTGTTCCACTTGAAGATCGCCCCGTGATTCCTCTCATTCCTCTCATGCCCTGGCTAGTGTAATTGTACACCATTATCACAGTAGCCATCACATTCAATACCGCATAGTTTACTGTATGTTACAATGTTTTTGTTTAAGTCTACAGTCTAAGTGTAACAGTACTCAACATCCCAGTATTATTTAGTAACAATCATCATTTTGTTAACATATCTTTTACGAAATGAAATTCACAAGTAATATCAGAAAAAAAAATGTTGGCCACATGGCATAGAAGCCAGACTGACCAGGAGAACTAGGACGCATATGTGAATATGAATATTATATAAAGATAAAAAGATTAAAAAATAAAGATATGAACATGTTTTAATATAACAAAAGGTATTATACATACCGTCTATAGAGTATATAAAAAAGCTTCCTTCCTACAATAATTCTTTATACTTATCTGGTATAAGGAGTGGGCAGGTAAAGGATAGGATTGGGATGCATAACTTAGTGGTTATTTAGAAGTTAGAAATATATAGCATACTGTATAACATATAACATATATATTCTTTTAAAAATAACACGCCTTTCTTCAACCTTTAACTTCAGGGAAGGAGTGTGTGTGCTGGCAAGGTAATTAAAGTTAGAATTAGGATGCATATCTCAGTATTTATTTAGTGGTAGAAAAAGAAACATATATATTTTTTAAATCCCTCTCTTAATTTTCTTCTTACTTTAACGTCAAGAAAGGAGTGTAAAGGCTTGGCAGTTGAGTCAAAATTAGAAAAACGATCTCCGGATCTCATTATATTTAGTGGTGGTTAGTAATACATATAAAGATATATATATATAAAGGTCCCTCCTAATTCTCTTTTACCTTTATCTGGGAGCTTGAGTGAAGTAGTGTAAGGGTTGGTCCCCTTCCTCAGCCGTGCTGGCCAATCATATCAGCAGCAATAAATATTTGAGCCGAGATAAGAACTAATTTATCAAGATATGCCCGTTCCAGAGACCCTCTCCACATCTATCATAGTCTCGCTTGACATGGGAGTGACACTGGTGAGTGTGTGTGTGTGTGTGTGTGTGTGTGTGTGTGTGTGTGTGTGTGTGTGTGTGTGCGCGCGTGTGTGCGTGTGTGCGTGTGTGCGTGTGTGCGTGTGCGTGTGTGTGTGTGCGTGCACGCATGGGTGTTTTCAGTGTTTCCGTGTGTGTATCTGATGTATTTGTGCCTTTATGGACAGCTGACAACAGTGTTTTTTCTTCTTTATTTAACGCATTAAAACTAATCGATTAATTGTGGAAAATGGGAGCATACTGTGGGAATGGCACATTTACCAACACTCATATATCTCTTGCTTTCTGTCTCTCTACGTTTGCGTGTCTCTGCTTTCCTATCTCTCTATGTGTGGGTGTCTTTGTGCCTTGTCCTTCTCTCTCTCTCTCTCTCTCTCTCTCTCTCTCTCTCTCTCTCTCTCTCTCTCTCTCTCTCTCTCTGTTGTGTGCTTGGTGTATGCTGGTTGTTTTGTCTGTGTTTGATAAAACCCTGGGAAATGAAATGGAACAAAATGCCGCTAATAAAAATGAAATGTGCGGAAAAAAAATTCACAGCCTCAAGTTATGCATTTTAAAGATGTTTTTAGAACATCATCTGCCGTAAGAGTTGTTTAGGCAAGGCAGAAAGATTACCATGTTTTGATCTTTTTTGGTATTTTCTGATATTGCTGAGAGCTGTGTGTGTGTGTTTGTGTGTATATGTGTGTCTATCTGGGTGTTTGCTTATGTTTGTGTGTGGAAAAAAACCCAGTCTATGCATGACTGTGTTTGTGCCTGTGTATACATACTGTCTATGTGTACACATCTGTCTATCTGTGTGCATTGGTGTGTTTGTGTCGTATTTGTTGCCGGACTGTGTGTGTTTGTGCGTGTGCGTGTGCGTGTGCGTGTGCGCGTGCGTGTGCGTGTGCGTGTGCGTGTGTGTGTGTGTGGGTGTGTGTGTCCGTCCGTCCTGTGTGTTTTAATTCCTCTTGTGGGGATGTTTTCATTATCGTGCCGTCCCAGCCTGTCCG